>NW_020837947.1:61972319-62210204 GCF_003676395.1 Aethalodelphis obliquidens | reverse complement strand
TATATTGGAGTATAGTTATTAACAATGTTGTGTTAGTGAAGCTGACTGATTTTTTTTTTTAGTGAAAATAAAGGAGTACATTTTTTTCTTTTACATTGGAGTATAGTTATTAACAATGTTGTGTTAGTTTCAGGTGTACAGCAAAGTGATTCAGTTATACAGATACATGTATCTATTCTTTTTCAAATTCTTTTCCAATTTAGTTTATTACAGAGTATTGGGCAGAGTTCCCTGTGCTATATAGTAGGTCCTCTTTTTTCTTATTATTATACACTTCTCACATAGTCAGAATCATACTATTTATATCCTTTCTTTCCCCCATATCCATTCACCAAGAGCATTTCCTGATGGCAAACTGAATTATTGAAATTAGGATTTAGTTGAGAGTAACAACAGCAACAGCAAAAAAATTCCATCACATTAAAATCAAAATGTTTTCCTAACCGAAAGAAATTAGTCTACAAGCTATATATGGTACTTCCTAGTGACAGGGATCAGGCTCCTTCTATCTTGTTCTCCACAGGAAGCTCCCAGTCCTGGAGTCATTCCATAGTCTGGATGACTGCTGGATCTCTAATTGGTATATGTTTGTTAATATAAGGTTTGTCCTCTTTAACAACATGAAAAAATTCACTCATTCACCTCAATTTAGAAGTGACCACCCACGCTCACTTAAAAATCTTGCCTAAATGCTGGCCATGTGTCAGCATTTTTTACTTACTTTATAAACAACTGTACCTACACAGCATGACATCATCCTATATTGGATATCAATAACTACAACTGTAGGAAGATTCTTCCATTAGTGGTTTTGTGCTAGTAACTGTGAAAAAAAAATACTCGAAAAGTTTCCATATTTAGGATATATACATTTTAAGTATCAGAGTTTGGACACAAGATTCTACATCCACCTAAAATGTATTTTTACTCAACTATGATGGGCAATTTTATAAAACACAATTTTTGAAGGACAACAGTAGAGTAGATTAAAGCAATGGGCCCTTCAGTTAGTTTTATACAAAGGTTGTCAAAATTTTACTTTCTCAGTGCTGAAGACAAAAATATTACTAAGGTAGAAAATTTAATGATTGCTGAAATGGGTAAAATCTCTAGATACTTTATTTCTCAAGTGAAAAACAGTAGCTCAAACTAACCGTTTCACTTGCTATAAACAGTGTATATATCCATTCATGTATATGGCCATTCACACAACTAGTACCCATAGAGCAACACGGGAAAAAGCATGATGAATTGACATCCAACAAAATTGCTTTAAAAGTGGATATTACACATTTAAATATTTTTCTTTCAAGTGTATTTCTAGCACTAATTTGTGCACAAAAAAAAGAAACTGTAATAGCATATTACTACTATTTTTCTGTCTTATTAGACAAGATAAATTGTGTAATCTTTTACAGCACAAAATGAGGTAGAGCATCATTTAATTACCTATGAATCAAAGCAATTTAGGTAACTTTCTGATCACTATCACAGAGAATCAAGGAACTAAAATGCTCAATAACAATGTCAACCACAAAACAGTTAAGGCCTTGCAATTTTCCTGGAATAGTAGGGTTCAGAGTATTTTCACTGCCCTAAAAAATCTGTTTGCTCCACCTATTTCTCTCTTTCCCCAACCCCCAACCCTTGGCAACCACTAATCTTTTTACTATCTCAGTTTCGCCTTTTCCAGAACGTCACAAAGTTGGAATCATACAGTATGTAGCCTCTTCAAATTGGCTTCTTTCACTAAGTAAATATGCATTTAAGTTTCTTCCATGTCTTCAGGACATCCATTTACTTAATTTAGATGTGTCTTTGTATTTAAACTGGGTTTCTTAGATTACATACAGTTTTTGATCCACTCTGACAATCTCTGTCTTTTAATTGGTACACTTGAACAAATTACATTCACAGCAATTACTGACATAGTTGTATTAATATTTATTATATTTGTTACTGTTTTCTATTTGCTGTCCTTATTCTTTGTTCCTATTTTTTCCACTTTTCTGCCTTTTGTGGTTTTTTTTTTTTTTTAGATGTTGGGGGTAGGAGTTTATTAATTAATTAATTTATTTTTGCTGTGCTGGATCTTCGTTTCTGTGAGAGGGCTTTCTCTAGCTGTGGCAAGCGGGGGCCACCCTTCATCGCGGTGCACGGGCCTCTCACTATCACGGCCTCTCTTGTTGCAGAGCACAGGCTCCAGACGCGCAGGCTCAGTAGTTGTGGCTCACAGGCCTAGTTGCTCCGCGGCATGTGGGATCTTCCCAGACCAGGGCTCGAACCTGTGTCCCCTGCATTAGCAGGCAGATTCTCAACCACTGCGCCACCAGGGAAGCCCCGCCCTTTTGTGGTTTTAACTGAGCATCATTTATGATTCAGTTTCTCTTCTTTCTTAGTATATCAGTTATACTTCTTTTTTTTATTGTGAGCTCCAGAATTTACAATATACATTTAGACCTAACCCAAGTCCATTTTCAAATAACATTGTACCACTTTGTGAGTATTGCATCTTATAACAAAATACTCGATTCCTCCCTCCCTTCCCTTGTATCACTGCTGTCATTCATGTCATATACACATATGTAAGCATAGATAAGCATGTATACACATAAGACATACACATACATACATAATAAAAAACATTTTGGTATCTTTAGTTTGAACAGTTATCTGTTAGATCAATTAAGAATAAAAAATAATTAAGTTTTTATTTTACCTTCACTTATTTCTTTTCCAATGCTTTCGTTACTTTATGAAGATCTGGGTTTCTGACCTATATTCTACTCCTTCTCTTTAAGGAACTCCTTTTGACATTTTTTAAGGCAGGTCTACTGGCAACAAATTCCTTCAATTTTTGTTTGTCTGAGACTCTTTAATTCTCCTTCACTTTTGAAGGATAATTTCACAGGGTACAGAATTACAGGGTTTTTTTTCTCTCAACACTTTAAATATTTCACTCTATTCTCTTCTTTATTACATGGTGTCTGAGGAGAAGTCAGATATAATTTTTACCTTTGTTCCTCCATAGCTAAGGTGTTTTCTCCTTCTGGTTTCTTTCAGGACTTTATCTTTCAATGTCTATATTTTGAAAATGATATGTCTAGGTGTAGCATGTGGGTTTTTTGTTTGTTTGCTTTTGTTTTTATCCTACTTGGTGTCTGGTATCTATATAGATTTGGGAATTTCCCAAATTATAAGCATTCTCAGACATTATTGCTTCAAATATGTATTCCATTCATTTTTCTCTTTCTACTTTTTCTTATTTTCCCATTACCCATATACTACAACTTCTGTAGTTGTCTCACAGTTCTGGGATATTCTGTTTTTTCAGTCTTTGTTCTATTTGCCTTTCAGATTTTGAGGATTCTATTGACACACCCTCTAGCTCAGAGATTTTTGCTTCAGCCATGTACAGTCTACTAATAATAAGCCCATCAAAGACATTCTTCATTTCTGTTATAGTATTTTTGATCTCTAAGATTTTTTTTTATTCTTTCTTAGGACTCCATCTCTCTGCTTGCACTGTCCATCTGTTTTTGCATGCTTTCTACATTATCCATTAGAGCCCCTAAAATATTAATCATAGTTGTTTTAATTTCCCAGTCTGATAATTGCAACATCCCTGCCATGTCTGGTTCTGATGCCTGCTTTATCTCTTCAAATTGTGTTGTTCTGCCTTTTGCTATGCCTTGTAATTTGTACTACCAGACATTCTTTGCTCTAGGTAAAGAACTGCTGTAAAGAGTCCTTTAGTAATGTGGTGAGATGTGGGGGAAGGTGAAGTTTTCTATAGTCCCATGATTAGGTCTCAGTCTTTCAGTGAGCCTGTGCCTCTGGACTGTGAACTTCACATCTTTCTTCACCTTAGTATTTTTTTTTATCCCCCTTATGTTGGACAAGATGGCTAGTTTGGGCTGGAGTTGGTATTTCCCTTCCTCCTACTTAGTTAGACTCTGATAATACCCCAGCAGGTTGTGTTCTGATTAACTAGCTTCCCTCGAGGGCAGACTTTATTAAGAAAACCAAAGGGAAAAACGGTTCCCTTTTAGGATCCCCCTGCCAGAAGCCAGAGAAGTCCCCATGTCCCTGGAACTGGTAGGGCTCACAAATTGTGAGGGGGGTGTTTCTATGACTGGAGTTTTTAACTCTGAGTTGTCTTCAGTGAGCCTCCTACAATTCATCAATTATAGTTCAGGTTCTCCTACACCAGTACTAGTTACCTAGTTATGGGGTATTTCTGCTCCTGAGTCTCTGCTCTGGTAAACACAACTCCTTGTATTTGCCTGACTCTCCAGTCTTGGGGTCATTGGCTTGTCCTGCATCCTTCCTTCTCTTATGTTTCCAAGATTTGTTGACTTTTAAGTCTTTTCCCCTTTTTACTTGCTAGGGTGGGGTGGTGACTTCTATATATACAACTAGAAACCAGAAGTCCTTTAATAAGCTTTTTATTCTGGAATAGCTCCTGATTTTGTCCAGAGTTCTAAAGTGTTTATAAATATTTACTTCTAGGAATCTATCCTAAAAACTTGATATAAAATGTAGAATAAAAAACATACAATAGCTATTAATTTACTAATCCATCCTTTCATCCAAGTTTTAAGATCCTGCTACAATTCAGACAAACAGGTCTAAGTTCTCAGATGCAAAGATAATTGAGGTGAAACCTCTATGCATCATGAGCTCACCAATAAGGAACACAAGCATGCTTTCCACTCTAATTATGTATCTTTAAGGAAAAACAATAACCGTTCACAAAATCAACTGCTTATAGTGGCTCACCTTCCCTCACATTTTCTAAACCTTCTTCCACTCTGGCTCCCTACTCACCTGATTCTAAACTCTTGATTCTGTATCAAAGAGCAATTTGTGGGAGATGCTTGGCATCTATTTTCTTTTCTTTTGACAACAAAGCCCAATTGCCTTTTAGGAAACTACCAGACATTCTTTGACCACAATCAGGGTGGAATGTTAATCTAGGTTCTATGCTTGAACATGATGTTAGAAATGACCCAGTCTACACAGATTGATTGTTCCTTCTCCCTGGAATTTAAATCTTGAGCAGAGAAAGCTAAGCTAGCAATTGTACTGGGATGAAGCTGGAAATTAGTTGTTACTGCGTTTTTAACCTAGATCTTGGGTGGCTATGACTACTGATCTTTACCCAGCTGGGTTTTCTAGATTTTGTGTTAATTTCTGTGAGTCCTGCTAAATCCTTTCTATTGATTCCCTTCTGGTCTGAGTTACTTGGAATCTATTTCTCTTGCATGAAAAGAAATAATTTTAATCAATATATCCATATTTGGTATCTATCCTGCCCTTTTATTCACTCTTGAGAGTTTTACTTTTATTTTATTCTCGGTGTCTTCTAAGTAAACGATCACTGCCACCCCAAAGAGATTTACCTTGGAAGTCTCCTTCTGACTCTGGCTCAGAGCTCCTTCATGGTCACTTCCACAATTCCTGGCATAAAATACCTAGTATGCACTCTAATCAGGGCAACTCATGCCTTGTTGGAGATTTGGCATTAAATGTATACCAAAACTTTATAAGAGTAACAATATAATAAAGCTATTCACAAAAGACATGCATTCTCCAAAAAAGCTAAAATGAATTTCAATATCATCTTCCGCCCCTTCACTTGACCTTGCACTTAGCATTCTGGCCATACCAACCATTATCCCTGAGCAACTGTTTCATTCATAACTCCATGCACTTGCAACACAATTTCCTGAGTCAGAATATCCTTTTCCTCTCTTCTCCCAATCTCTTCCTATAAACTTCACACCATATACATATCACAAGTGATAAGTATGTAACCATTTATGGGATTCTTTAGTATTTTAAGGCACTGTGTTAGCTTTACGTGGTACATTACATTTAAGCCTCATAAAAATACTATGAAGTAGGTACTGTAAAGCATTACTTTATAGATGGGGAAACTGGCTTTGTAATACCATGGAGTAGGAAAGTACCAAAAGTTGGATTTTGAGTCAAAGCAGATGTAGCCTGTAGATTGTGTTCCTAGTGACTACAGTAAACAGACTTTTCATGTGGTTAGTTATGTGTCTACACTTAAAAATTATAATTGTTTATATACCATATGTAATTGTATATATCCTAATTTTTGTTAGAGAATTTTGTTTAGATAAGTTCCTCCCCTAGCAAACCTTATCTGGTCTCATTAATATTTCTAATCATTTTCTCACTAGTGCAACAAGCGTATTACACCTTGTTTAGTCCTTATTTCATTCTAATTTTATTATACTTAGCTCTTTAAATCTCTGTCTTTTACATCAATCTTTAAGCTTCTAAAAAGTAGAAAATTGGTTATGGCAGCGAAGGTGTGAAATATCTAGTAAAGGGCATGAACGTTCAAGGCAGGTATGTCTGGACAAAAATCCTAGATTTCTACTTACTACTAGTGTACCCTAATAGTCTTCTCCCTAGACTTAGTTTTCTTATATGTAAAGAGGATTACAATACTTACATTGCAGGGTACTAAGGAGTGCCTTACCTATAGCAGGCACTGAGTAATTACTTACTGAATCAATGCTATTTAAGGATTCAATATAAGCTACTAGTCTATTTTAACTTCCATTTATCTCTTATCTCTTTAAGATCTTGCAGAATGTTTTCACTTATCTCTTTAGGATCTTGTAAAATATAACATTATGTACATCTTTCATTGTACAAAGTAATGATAATGTAATAAATCTAACTTTTTAATATATAAATCTCATAAATAATATGATTACAGCAAAAGTCGTATATGAAATATTTTAATGACTACATTTGAATGAATTAAAAGGAATGAACTAATCCTCAGTGCAAATATATGTATACACACACACACACACACACACACACACACACACACACACATACACACACACAGGGTTTCAAAAATCAGTCTCATTAACCTTATATTTTGGCCTGTGGACCATAGCTTTATTTTTTTTTTTTACTGGATAGTTGTAAACAAAATTTTAATCTTTTTGCACTACACTTCTGCACCTTTCCACCTACTTGCCCCTCTTCCAGATAGAACAATGCTGCATCATCTCGTGTGGTTAAAGTGTGACCAAATGTAATTTAGTAAGAAGGGAGGTGAAGTGACCCGGAGTACGAAATTTAAAAATGCGATATGGGGATATATGTATATGTATAGCTGATTCACTTTGTTATAAAGCAGAAACTAACACACCATTGTAAAGCAATTATACTCCAATAAAGATGTTTAAAAAAATGAACATCACACTGCTTTTCATACTGAATACATAGCATTAATTCACATTGCAAGCAACTCGATGCAAATATTTTGTTGGAAAATAGAGGAAAGTAAGGGACTTTCTTATATTCACTGCAGCTGTGGGGAAATTTGAAAAACTGATACTCAAAAAATCAGACACAGGCACTTAGCTATGTACTGAGATTCAACTTCTGGCAATTTGAATACATATTCCTCACCCGATTATACTCATGCTATCAATTTAGGGCACTGACAGGTATCTGGCATCACATGGATGTATCCATGTGATTCAGGCTGATTTCTGATTGGATCTCATAAGGCTACAGTTTGGCGCCTTGGTTCTGCCTTTATCTTGCATACTTCCTTTCCCAGGACAATGTCTTTGCTTTTTGCCAGCTATATACAGGAGGAATATATATAGTTGTGGGGGAAAAGAGTTAATATTAGCTGACTACAGGCAGAAAAAAGGATGAAAAAATTGAAAAGAAGTGTCAATGGATATTAGAATATATTTCCAATTTCTTGGTCAGACTGGCAAGATATATATATACATATTTTCAAAAAGAGATATTTACAAAACTGCTTTTCAACAATTAACATATGTTGGCATGTGAGTTTAGGAGGTTAAAATATAGGCTCACTGTTTCAATCTCAATTGTGAGATTATATCTGAGTTTTCTGGTTTATACAATGAAATCCTATTCTCCATCCCACATTTCCCAAATAATCTGGCCTCTTATAAGAAAGATTTGGTATATCTACTTATACATTATTTCCATTGCAAGCATGGACAAATTGGATGCCTGATTATAATTTGGGAGTTACATCAATTATAAACCTCAGTCTACGCTTCAGATAACATAAATCTTGGGGGATATGTGAATGATAAGTCATTGAGCAATTCTGCTAAAGCCAGATCAATTAAAATCTTAGACTGAGAAGAATTCTCCTCCATTGTCCACATAATCTAGGTATAACCATTTAATCAAGGAGTTCAACAAGTACCTCAGGTACCAAGGATATGTCTTTGAAGGAGCATATGTGATTGCATGTTTAAATTCTTCTTTGCTTGTTAACACCTAGTCTCAATTCCTCAAAGCTATAAATCAAGTCCTCAAATATCCTTCAAAACGCTGGATGAAAGGAATAAAAGCAATACTTTAGTTCCCACTGCAATCCACAGTTAGACAGTAAATGTTGGATTTGTGGCCAGGCAAACTTTTGATTTTGTGGATTTCAGATCAAACTCGATACTTTCTACTTTATCTTTGGCACAATTCAAACCCAAGCTTTGAGGCTTCTAGACCTTGTAAAGCACCAGGTAAAGTATATCAAAGGATAAAAAAATTCAGTGCCAATCAGATTGGTAAAGTTATTTTATAGGCATATTCTCTTATATAGTATCAAGGCATAATGTGAAGCTGCTTGTTCTGAACTACCCATGAAAACAGAATTATTTTGTTTCAAAAATAAAATACTTAATAATTGTTTGCTAAGACCTATGCTTGAAACAAAGGAATTTATAATGAGAAAATTAAAGTTGATCAGTTTCTATAAAAAGCAGTGACCATAAATTGACTAAAAAAATTTTTTTTCCAAATTCTATGTACCTGATGTTTATCCTTTGATTTAAATTATTATAAAATTAATATTAAAATTATATTTTAAAATAGTATAAATTAAAAGAGGACTTTGTTTGGGCTTTTTCATTTAACTCAATTTATTCATTGTCAGGACCCATGCACTACAGAAATGTGAATTTTTGAATAACTTATATTAAAATACTATGCATTGGGTTCTTTAAAATGATGTTATTTTATTGTGTTCCAATAGGTAATCAGATGCAACTTACTTTGCTTCCAAATAAACCACCTTCTCTAGAAAGTATGCAGAGAAAAGTACAGCTTTTATTTACTTTTATATGAGATAGCAAAATATTTTCATCTAACCTGTCTAGATAAAGTATTCATAATCATTTCATTGGCGTTAACTCTATACTAGCTCTAAGACAAACTAAATTTTCACACAAAAATAGAAAAGAAAACAATATTCACTTCAGAAGATTTAAATTTTGTAGAACAGTTCCACAGTTTGGGGGAAAGTAATTGTTATAAACCAACAGAATTACTTTTAAATAAAATATATTTAATTATATAACTTTGTTATATATCTGCCTTAAGACAGTTTTTCTCTGTCAAGCTCTTTTGTTCAATAGAGCATAAATTACATATTTAGCATGCACTTTGTTTCATGGTTATTCAGATGTGTACTGTGTATTCTATTTGTCTCATTGGGTGTTGGACATATACAGACAAAATAAAAAGCCAGCCTATTACCATACTGTAGATAGTGGAAAAAGACACTAGCCTCCTGGGTCAGAGGCAAACTATTTTATTATTTAGGACCAAAGCAGTAGCTTGAATGTAGTCAGCATAAACTTCACACTGCTTCCCCATGTCCCACAAGTTCCATTAGGGTAGCACAGTGCCTATGGTGGATAACTGTACACACAGTGGGTTCTGTTAATGGAAAACTTGCTAGATTCGCCACTTTTATAGTAAACAAAAGAATGCCTGATTTTTGTCTAGAGAGAGATGTTCCCTGATCCCTCATGGTTGCTCGTTGCAAATACAACCCTAAGAAATGGCCCAAATAAAGAGCATTCAAAGACTTCATTTTTTGGAATACCCAGAAAGAATTTTAACGGCCACGGTAGATTACCATTCCAACCAACTGTTTAAGAAAGTGTATACATGTTTGAAAATTTTAAATAGAAACAAATAAAAAAACCTTAAAAATGACATAGAAGCTTTATAAACCAACCAAATTAAAGTCACAGAAATGAAAAATACCATAAAGGTGAATTAAATGGATAGATAAAACAGTAGACTAGTCAAATAGAGAAACAGTAAACTGTAAGATCAGAAGAACCTATCCAGAATAAGCACAGAGTTATAAAGATAGACATTTTGAAAGAGATGGTAAAAAAAACAAAAAAGAATACACAATTAGATCAAACACTTAACAGAGCCCTAGAAATGGGCAAGATAAATTTAGGCAGAGAAAGTATTTAAGAGACAATGACTGAAAATTTTCCAAATTGAACAAAAGACATCATACCCATATTAAAAAAAAATCCCAAAGAATCTTTAGCAGGTTAAATAAAATGCAATCTACATCTAGACTCAACATACTGAAATTATTAAAAGACAAAGCCAAAGGGTAAAATATTAAAATAGGTGAAAAGATGGGAAAGAGAAAGATTTCTTACAAAGAAACTACATTAGGTTGATATCTGAATCCTAGAATTAATGTTGGCCATTTAACAGTCATATGGAAATATATAACAGTCATATTTGTTTCATATAGAAATAAAACCTTTAAAATGACATAGAAGCTTTACAAACCAACCAAATTAAATTAAAAGAAGTAATCCCTCAAGTCAGGATATTTGATACTCTATAGACTTGTAGAGAATACAGTGATGCTCTCATGGAGGGATTCATATCATGCACTGCACCACCTTCTTGCCATCTGCTTTCTCACTTGGCTTTTCCTTTTCTCTTCCTCTTCCTCTTTCTATTCTCTATTTCTCACGACCAAGAATCTTTGAAATAGAGTTACTGCCAGAGTCACTTCCTTCTCCCCTAACATTCTAGGTTTCACTCTAATCTAGATAATCAGTCCATATCTTCTAATCAAATAGGATATTTCTGAAATAAAATGGTCCACAAATAAATCCTGGTTATTACTTTTTCACCTCACAACACACAAATGATTTTATAGCTCAATTATGCAATCAATTAATGCAAAGTTACTTCAAAGTTTCATCATTAAAAAAATATGGATTCTACAGGTATAAGTAGCAAGGTTGAAATGAGACTCATGGCCTCATCATTTCATCAAGTCCAGTCTTCTTTCTGATTTCTTATTGCAGTAAATATCTTCACTTTATAGCCACTTTTTAAAAGGTGAGGAACTCCAAGATCTTTATACAATTCCTTCCTCCCCCTCACTTTTCACATTCAATCAGCAACTATGTGTAGCTAATTCCATCTTCTAAATGTTCCTCAAATATGTCTTCTTTCTTATGTTATTTCACCATAATTTTTCAGCTGCAGCATACCAAAAGTACACCTTCATAACACCTGCCTTCAGGATAAGTTCAAGCTGTCTTCCATATCATTACTAAAGGAATCATTCTAAAATCCAAATGCATTCCTCTACTTGGAATATTCACTCCATATATTATGTTTCTTCTAAATCACCATTAAGTAACTATGAAAAAAATCTATAAAAAGCAACTGAAGCATTAACTTAGAGAACAGTGGTCATATCCCCCAACCAAAGATTTGGTGTCATATTTGTGGTCACATAGGAACAGGAACACTTTTTCATGGGCATATGGAAGTGTGTATCTTTCTCAGACCCTATTTTATCATAATGTGAGTAGCGGTGTAATTTTCTACATCTCTCACTAGATAAGGAGTTTTCTAATGTCATGTATAACTAATATATATTCAGTGATTAGTAACTGCCAGGGAGTATGCTAAAACTATGCATGGATTGCCTCATTTAATTGTCATAAACCCCATGAAGTGCATAGTTATTATGAGCATTTTACAGATGAGGAAACTAAGTGTCACAGAAGTAAAGTAAGAACTTAGCTAGATGGTAATGAAGAAAATTCAAACTTAGAGAAGGCAGCTTGAGAGCTGGTTTTCTTAACAACTATACTCCCTCCTTTAGAGTTTAAGAACCATTTCTCTGTTTCTATATCTTCTATGTCTAACACAATACCAGAAGAGTAAGAGACATACTGTAAATATTCACTGGATGATTACATGAATGAATGAATGATGAAGAGATGACTAATGAATATTTTAATAGAGTGCTTTTCACTTTGATGTAAGAGATTTGCATTAAATATAAGATTTGGCCAGCAAGAGTCTGTACTTATAATACTAATAAAAACTGTATTGGAGTTAAAGCTTCATAAAAGGAAAAAATGTATTTTTTAAATTTGAGTATTATAAAGATTTAAACGATTTCTGGGTTTTGAATAAATGTATAAGACTATGCTTTATGCACAGATACATTCAAAATACAGCCATATACAGAATGAGTCTGCAAAATTCTCTTTGCTTTCCCCCATGCCCCACATATTTAGCAATTTTAGAGATGGTGACCATAAGTATCCTAAAAAAATATATCACCATATTCCTCATCTGTAAAATAAAGACAATGGGCTATACAGTCTCAAAGGTCCCTTCTAGTTCCATCATTTATAATCTTCTGACTTAAGTTATATCATATGTTTTACTAGTGCACAGCATGTTTTCTTTTAGTTCCAGACTAATTTCTTTTTTTCCCCTGAGTCTGTACACTAGTACTAATTGTCATGTCTAATCTATAGGCCAATTTGTAAAGAAAAAAACAATCCAATGGGGACACTGCAAAGAATCCACAATTTGAAGAGAGTAGAGTGGGAGACATGCTGTGCCTGGATTGAAACAGCTGTTTCAAGAAACTTAAGTGTCTGAGGAAGTCATCCCGAGAAAGGCCATCCACTGTGGTTTGATCTCTCCACTGAAGCACTGGTTGCCCATATGCTTGGTGAAAGCCCAGTCTGTTAGACCCATGCCTAGGGCTAGTTTTCCCCTTGTTTCTGCCCAGGAAATGACATCAGAGTGTTTCTAAAGTATAAGTGAAATAAAATTTCATTACGGTAGAGCTCTGAATGAAACTGAGGTTACATGATATTACATTAATTGGGCTGAGTAAGTCAACATTGTGCTTTATAAGTGGATAAAGGGGAAAATTAAAAAAAGAATAAAAGGGTAATGTTTAAGAACATGTGTGCAGAACTGGACGATTTTTTAAACGCTTCTCAAATATTTTCTCTTTAATCCCCACAAGAGTCCTCTGAGTATACTCATAATTACTTCAATTTTATAGATGAAGGAACTGATTTTCAGAGAGTTGCTTAGGAGCCATAATTAGTAAATATGGGGTCTAGACTCAAATCTAAATCTCCTGTAACAAATTCCTTACTCTTTCTGTCACTGCACATCAACCCAAGAGAGAGGATTTACTCAAGGCATATTTAACTTCCTACAATAAATTATATATATATTTTAATGGCAAACTTTTACGGAAAGAAAAGTAATTTGCATGAGTTGCTATTTAAGAGACAGTTTTATGTAGCTTATCTCTATAAGAACACAAATTATTTTCACAGAATATTCAATTTATTATCTTACTCTCTATTAGCGAAAAGAGTTAATTAAGAATATGATTGAGCATTGATGATGGAATGTAATCAAACATTATGTGATTCGTACAAAAATAACATTTAAAGTATCTTTAAATACTTAAAGTGAATCTTTCTTCCTGAACCATGTGAAAAAGTCAAGGACATCGTTCTATCAGGACCAACTTAGACACCTACCTTTGTCAGAAACCACTAACTGCTTACCTCACATAGTCGCCTCCTCTTGTTTACTAAAAGTACCTCAAAAAACTAAATACAGCATTTCCAAGATTTTCCATGCCTATGACTTATAAGTTGCTAATAATAGCTGGATGGCTCCAAAGGAAGTTCTCGTAAGTGTGAAAAACTCACTGGAATGTACATTTTGCCCTTTACCCTTTCCCTTTTTCCTGAATGGAAGGTGGGCATGTCGCTAGATATGGAGCTGCCAATTTGGGACTAGGAAGAGAGAAGTAGGAAACACACTGTCTGCTAAGGATGGCTGAGAAAAGAAAGAAGGAACTTACTATTGTAATGGATTGTGGAGCCACATTGAACCAGTCCCGGCCTGCCTTGCATGATACAAATAAACTGATATTTGTATCACTATTATTTGGGTTCTCAGTTATATGCAGCTGAACACAATATCTGACACATTTACCCCAAACCAATCACTATATCCAGGGAGAATGATGGGAACTGATTGGCTTATAACTGATTGGTCTAAGGCCTCTCACCTCACTAATTTCTGTCCAGTTAGATGTATTTTTAAATCAGGCCAACCAGGTCCTATATCACAAAAACCATATAGATGCTATAAAATGGGGAAAATCCAGGTCCTGTTAGAAGGGGGAGAAGAAATAATGAGTGATAGGTAGTCCCTCACAAATGTCCACTATAATATTCACACGCCATAATTTATTTAAGTCTTCCACTTGGGGATACCAGACTATTTCTATTTTATTATTATCATAAGCAATGTCCTGTTAAGCTCCTTTGTAGACAAATCATTGTAAGAGTTTCTGTGTGTGTGTGTGTGTGTGTGTGTGTGTGTGTGTTCAATAGAAAGAGAATTACTGGCACAGATCTTACTAAATTTTCTTATAACCCTTAATATATTTTGCTAAATTTATTTTCATGCTTGTTTCAACTCAAGTTTCTGCCCAAGTGTATAAGAGCGTTCATTCAAAGTACAGTTACCATCATCATCATTTATTTCTATCACTATATGTATATATTTTGCTTAGTTGCATATGCAAAAATTATCTTACGTACTGATTTTAATTTTTTTGATTTAAACAAATGTTTTTAGTTTCAGTTTTTGAATAATAAGCATTTTTATTTGTTAATCATGAAGTAATTAATAAAAAAAATTCAAAAAGTGAAAAGTGTGATTTTAAATAAATGTCAATTAAAAACGCTCTGGCAGTGGTTCTCAAACTTCTGTGTGTGCATCAGCTGGGGGGTTTTCCCCAGCTATATCGAGGTATAATTAACAAATAAAATCATATATATTTAAGGTGTACAACATTATGATGTGATATACATATACACTGTAAAGGGATTACCACAATCAAGTTAACACATCATCACCTCACAGTTACTTTTTGTGGGTAATGAGAACCCTTAAGACTTGTAGCAAATTTCGGGTATACAATACTGTATCATTATCCATAGTCACCATGAGCATTAGATCGCCAGAACTCATTCACCTTACAACTGAAAGTTTGTACACTTTAACCAACATGTTTCCATTCCTCACATCCCCTAACAACCACCATTCTACTCTCTGATTCTATGAGTTCAACTTTTTAGACTTCACATATAAGTGAGGTCATACAGTATTTGTCTTTCTCTGTCTGACTTATTTCACTTAGCATAATGCCTTCCAGATTCATCCATGTTGTCACAAATGGCAGGATTTCTTTATTTTTTATTGCTGAATAATATCCCACCGTGTGTGTTAGTGTGTATAACACATTTTCTTACCCGTTCATCTGTCAGTGAACACTTAGGTTGTTTCCATATGTTGCATATTGTGAATAATGTTGCAATGAACAGGAAGTGCAGATATCTCTTTGAAATACAGATTTCATTTCCTTCAGATATATACCAAGAAGCAGGATTGCTGAATCATATGATAGTTCAATTTTTATTTTTAACTTTAACTGTATTCCCTTTTCTGTGAACAGTTTATGCCTTTAATTAAGTTTTCTAAGGATCTTATTGTCTTTGTCTAAAGATTGTTTTGGCTTTTCCATATAAGCCAATTATTTTTTCAGTTCCTTAACTGTAATTAAAACTTCTCTTTTAATAATTTGAATTACAAGATTTCAAATTTTAGAATAACCCAAGCTTTTGAAGTATCTTCTGTGAGTCCCTATATTGCTTTTATATTTAATTATAAATCAGTTAATTACTCATTTATATTTTCTTACACCAAATCTTTCTATTATTTTTAATAGCTTTTCATTTTGTTGATCATCTCTATGGGTAGTTTAATTTTGTTTAATTTCTTTTTTTTTTATTTTCACCAGTTTTTTTGGTACAGTTCCTTTGCGTTGATGATAATATTTTTCCAGCATGTTTAGGAATATGCTCATTAACATTTACTATTTCCTATATTATAAAACACAAGAATATAGATTTCCGGGCTTCCCTGGTGGCGCAGTGGTTGAGAATCTGCCTGCTAATGCAGGGTACACGGGTTCGAGCCCTGGTCTGGGAGGATCCCACATGCCGCGGAGCAACTAGGCCCGTGAGCCACAACTACTGAGCCTGTGCATCTGGAGCCTGTGCTCCGCAACAAGAGAGGCCGCGATAGTGAGAGGCCCGTGCACCGCGATGAAGAGTGGCCCCCACTTGGCACAGTGGAGAAAGCCCTCGCACAGAAACAAAGACCCAACAAAAAAAAAAAAAAAAAAAAAAACTTTTTTTAAAAAAAAAAAAAAAAAAAAGAATATAGATTTCCCTTCAAGTTCTTATTTAGCGTCATTAAACTTCACACATCATGCTACTATTCAATCATAATTATTTTATAGTAGTTAATAAAGCATTTTACTCATTCACTATTAATAAATTTATTTTTGTTCCAGACCTACAGGTTCAAGAACAAATGTTAATTACTGAATTACTAATGTTCTATTGTAGTCAAGGAACGTTTCTTTAGGTGGAGTTGATATTTCGTAATTTGATGAAACTTTCTTTGCAACCTAAACGCAATAATTTTTGGCAAACGTTGTGTCTGAAAAGAATCTGGGGAGTAATAGCCACAAGAAGGCGGAATAGTAGGCTCCTAAATCTCCCTCCTCCTAAAAACGGATGCACGGAATACACAAACATACATGCATCAATTCCTTCTGAGAAAAACCCAGAAACTATTGAGAGTTCCCTACACACCTACCAACTGAGAAAATATCCACACTGAAACAGGCAGGAAAAGCGGAGACACACTCCGGTCATAAACCGCGCAACCACGCCCCTGGCACAGGGCCACATAATCTAGACAGAAGCCCCCAACTCCAGTTCTTCCCTGAGGAGTGAAAAGTCTGGACCACACATCTAATACCCCAACTTCCACTGTTTCCACCTGAGGGGACTGAACCCTAAATCACCTACTTCTGGGAGCTGAGAGGGCGGAGTATTCACTAGCCCCCTAGGACCACAAAGAACAAAAAGGCACTTTTTAAACCTGCACAAAAGCATTTCCAGGGGCTGGTCCCCGTGGCCTAGCGCCGAGGGCAGGCCGTGATGCCCAACTCTCAGCTCCTCCCTGCAAAGGGCCAGACCGCACATCTAACTTCCAGATACTTCTGAAGACTCTCTGACTGCTGCCCGAGGGTCTGGTTTCTAACTTGCTTACCTTTTCTGCTGACAGCGTCCTCTGGGAGCGTGGCCCTGTTCTGGCTGGCGAGACCTAAGTAAACTCGGTAATATCGCCCTTCACGGCCGTTCTGTGGTAACGTTGCCTCTATGGTAGCCGGTGGGAGCTGCGGTCTGAGGAAGCGGTGAGGCACGAAGGCACTTCCGGTGGTTCCTCCCTCTGCCCCGCCCGACTTCCTGGAAATAAAACCCCGGCGCCAGCTTTTGCGGGGAGGGAATTGCTTCATACTTCAGTGCCCGGGGTTTTTCGGCTGCTGCCTGAGTGTCTGGCTTTTAATTCATGTGTGTCTGGGAACTATCCGAGTCTGGCATTTGCTACTCCTTCTGGGTCTACCGAGAGTATTGGGAAGTTTTGAGTGGCTTTGCAGGCTCTCCTGAGGTGCCTCTTCCTGCCTCACTCTAGCGCTAAAATCCAGCTCCCAGCTTCTCCCTGGAAAGGGATAGACTGCACATCCAGTGTCCAACTTTCCAGCTGTTTCCCGAGGGTTTGGCTTCTAAATGGCTTGTGTCTGAGAGTCTGGGACAGGCAGCCAGCCTCCAGGGAGTTTGAAATGGAGGGCGGCCACTTTGTGCCTCAGACCTCCGCCCCTGCTGCAGAGACGGAGACAAACCTCCAGGTAGCCCACCTGTCTCTGAGAACTGAAGGGGGCCCCACGTTCTCTTGTCCCCCGAGGGTGACAGAAAACAAAGCAGTCGTGCAAAAGAGCGTGTGGCCTGAAGTGGAATGCAGGCATTGGCCTCAGCTCCTCTCTCCAGCGTTGTGCAGAGCAAGTGGGTGCTAAACTCCAGCTCCAAGGTTCTTCCTGAGGAAAAAAAGGAGTGGAAGCACACATCTAGCACCTCAGCTTTTCAAGTTGCTACTCAAGGAACTGGCTTCTACCTTGCCTGTCTTGGGGAACTAAAGGGACTTGGCACATCCTAACCTAGGGGAAAAAAAAGGTAACTATGTGAAGAGATGGTTACGTAATTGGCTTGACTGTAGTAATCATTTCATTATGTATATGGATATCAAACATCATGCTATACACCATAAATATATAGTTTTTTTTAAAAAAAATTAAGCAAAAATAAAGTATATTCCTAATGGCTTTTTGGGAGCAGAGCAGTGTTGCTTATATATCTGTTAGAACAGTTTATAAATTATGTTGTTCAAAACTTCCAAAATTTCAACTGTTTTAGCTGCTGTATCTATCATTTTCCAGCATTTAAAATGTCTCTTATGACTTTAGATTTTTTTAACTAATTATCTTTTTCTATCATGTATCAAACCACCCTGTAGATAGATAGTATCCTTTTGGGAGAGTGAGGAGGATAGAATATATATGTGTATATATTTTAAGTGGTCTAATCCCTCTCCTTTTTCTAAGTTCTGTTCATATAACATCTCTCACTAACATTTCATGCTAGTCAGAACTCACCAAAACCCTCGTCAGTAGTATTGAAACCTTCAATTCTCATAAACTGACTTCTGAGACTCTCACAAGAGGATGCTCCTTTTTTGGGAAAATTTGCTTATTGATATTAGGAATAGCAAGATGTATTCTAATATAGTGTATGGCTTATGTAAACTTGATTATAAATACATTTCCTCATAAACAAATATACATAAACTTTAATGTTGATTTAATATTTTATAGACCCAATGATTTATCTTAGGTACACTCCAAATATCTATTATAAAATAAGAGATTTTACTTGGTTCCTATAGTTTTAAAATCAATTATATATTTATTTGAATCAGTCAGACTCACGAACTATTCCCGATGACAAACACATGGGAGATTTAACAGGCAATTTATTACTTTTACAGTGATTATGCCATTTTGCTTTTTGAGGGACTAGAACACTGATGGTCATCATTCTTGGCATCCCAACCTAGCGTAAATGTGCATAGGACTGAATTCTAATCAGAAGTGTTCCTGAGGGATGACATACAGTGATTAGGTGTTAACTTTTTCCTGTTAAATGATTACTTGTCAGTATACTCTAGTCATCTTGATTAGTGGTACCCCACATATTGACAGATTTTCCCTTAGGATGAGATACTTCTAAGATGGCAGCTCTCAAATGTTAACGTCTTCATTTTTTCATCTTTTCCCTTTAGTGGCTAATCTGTTATTGAAATTAAAAGGACACATCTTTCAAACTCATTCTCAGAATTCTCACTTGTTGATAAATTTTGTCTTACTCCTGTCCTTTTGCTGCTAAAAGTAATCAGAACCATTTGCAATGCTTTTTGACCTACAGTTGGCCTTTGATAAAATAGAAGTTGCACCAAAATATATGCTTTGATATGGATTTTTGGTTTATAATCATTTAAAATATATTAAGGCACCACTGATTAATTAAGAGTAAAAAGTAATATACTTTATAGATATATTTTCAATTTTAAATGATAAAAATGATGACTTCTTTGTGTCACATAATTTTATATCCAACATTCTATGATTCTGTGTTTATGATTGTTTAACTGTAGAATCCTAAATAATAGCCCTGAAAATCTTCCAGATAATTTGATGTTTTATGTATACTAGCTCATTTTGTTCTCATATTATTTTACAGATAAGACAATGAGTCTCAGCAAAATTAAATGACTTTCCTAGTGCACAAAACTAGTAAGGAATGAAGCAAGTACTCACATCTGAGCAGCCTTGTCCAGGGTCCTCTGGGCTTTTTTGAAACCTTTGGCAACATATGGTAAACGGCAATACATCAAACTACATATATTACCCAAACAGAGGATAGAAAACTTCGTATATGGATACAGGAATCCAAGGGAAAAAAAGATATAACATTGTTTTGGAAGTGGAATGGAAACATACTGGGCAGGGACAGTGTTTTTGACAAGGTAAGTGTAAAATAGAAATGTAAAAGTTCTATTTTTTTCTACTACTAATTAGTGTAGCATACTGTCTCTCTTTTTTTACCCAAAAAGTATTTTTAAAGCTTTTTGTAAGAATGCCACAATTATTCTTATCATTACATATCTTTTTTTCTGGATGTTCTAGACAATAATTAAGAAAAACTAATGAGAAATAGATCTTTGAAAGAGAGAGATTATCATTAGTATTTGTAGAAGTGATTATATTTTTTAAAAATATCTCTCCCCCCAAAAAAATATATATTTCCCAAAGACGCAAGAGGGAAGAGATATGGGAACATATGTATATGTATAACTGAATCACTTTGTTATAAAGCAGAAACTAACACACTATTGTAAAGCAATTATACTCCAATAAAGATGTTAAAAATATATATATATCTCCCAAGAAATTCAATTAAAACATTGTTGGAATTGAAAAATTCATCTCATGTGAAAATAAAATGGGAATAGTTTCATATGGCAACATAAAATATAAAATGTCTAATAATATATGAAATAAAATAGATAGAACTTAAAAATGTGCATTATAAATGTTTCTTGGAAGGAAAATGAAGCAGACAGATAATTGGATATGTGTACCTAATAATAGATGGTATTGTCTCTATTAATTCATTGAGGACATATTTATTGAGTAATCAGTGTATGGCAGGTACTCCATGGATAAAATGTGTGAGCCCAAACATTGCCTTTACAGAGCTTACTGTTGAGTTGAAGATACAGATTAGTCATAGGTACTGTAAAAATAATTATATAATAGAAGGGTGTAACCTAGTCAGGAAGTTCATAGAAATCACCCTAAGAAACAGACTTAAAATCTGAAATAAATTGAAGAGTCTCCTAAGTGCAAACAATCGGACTGGGTAGCCTCTTCAAAGCAGAGGGAACTTATGGTAAAGACCCTGGTTGGGGCAGAAACATAGCAGTATTAGGGGAAAAATCCTGTGGAGTTAAAATATAGTGAGCAACAGGAAGTACATTACAAGGTAAAACTGTGATAGTGAGTACATATCAGATGATATTGTTCCTGCAAAGACCTGTTAATGATGTATTCTTAAGAGCAAAGGGAGACCATTTTAATATTTTAAATTAGAGGGAAACATGATTATATTTGTGTTTTGTAAAAATTCCCCTGGCTGCAGTGAGAGAACAAATTTAAAATGGAATGAGAATTCAGGGAAACCAGAAAGACAAGAAGGGAAAGCACAGAGGGTGAAGACAAAGATTCCCTCCAGCTTTCTGACTGCAGCAGTGTCATTCATTGAGACAGAAGTACTAAAAGAACAAAATATTTCTGGAAATTAAAAACTAGAGCAAGGAAGTAAAAATGTTAACCAAATTATCTATCTATCTGTCTATCATCTATCTATCATCTATCTTTCTATCTATCTGCCACCACTAGAATTTAGTGTGTGATAAAGATGTGATTTTATATAGGGAGAGAGACACAACTATTCAGTGAGTAGTAATGGGACCAATGGCTAACTGCGGGGATTTTTTAAATTAGAACATACTTTCAAAACTTTTAATAAAATAAATTTTAAATATATTAAGTATTTAAAATAATGTTTAAAAATTTTTAATTTAAGAAAATTAAGTAAAGTCTAAGTTAAATATTCTGCGACCAGGGAGTATTCTGATTATTAAACAATTGATCTCAGGTTCAAACTGATCCTTCTGTACTCTGCTTTGTGAGGCTGGGGCTGGAACTTTGCAAACCACATTTCTCTTTCAATGGCTGGCTCCTATTAGGTTTCTTTTTCCAATAGAAGTAAGTAGAGTAAGGCTGCAGGAGGAAGAACATGCTACTTCTGTCTGTTTCCTACTCCTGTCTCCATCTCACAACTTCTTGCAGCAACAGTGAGCTAATTTCTGTAGCAGCACCTGATTTCAGTTTTCAGGGTTTCCATATACTGTGTCATCTCTTAGGTAGCCCCAACTTAGCATCACCCCTTCTTCAGAAGTCTAAGTTCCAAATTCACAAAACTTTTCTTCCAAGATTTTAAATGTTATCAATTCCAACCTTATTTCTTTGTCCCCCAGCCGCTTCCTTCTGTTATACCTTAATGACTCCTTTTTGTCTTTCTAGTTCTCTAAGACCTGGTTTACTATTCTTTATACACTCTGTTAAGCTGACTGATGAAGTGTCTGTATCCAGACTAGACTGGCTGGTAGGGAACTGTTATATAAATATGATATCCATTAAAAAAAAAACTTCAGAAGAAAAGAATTACAGATTTATCAATGTTTATTAGAAAACTGACCAATATTCCCTGGGAACCTACTATGTGTTAAGCACTTCTCTAAGTGCTGGGGACACAGGAGTAAAGACAGACTGAATCCTTGACATTAAGGAGCTTACAGGACAGTGGGGGTTAGGTTGTGAGATAAGGCAAGATAAGTTCAAGTGTTGATAAGTACTTTGATAAAGATAAAAAATAATGATGTGTAGAGCTGTAACAGTGTCTAGGGAAGGGAGTGGGATGGATATTTGATCTGAAACCTAAAGGACAGTAATGGGCATACCATGAAAAGACATGAAGTTCACTAAACACAAGAAAAAGCATGTACAGTCCTGCAAGTGAAATGATCTGCCATTCTTTCTGTTCTTGAAAGAAGGGGGAAAAAAATGTCTCTGCTCCTGCAAGAAAATAGATAGATAAGTAGATAGATAGATAGATAGATAAACAATAAGGAAGAGGAGAGTGGAAAAAAATAAAATTAGTGAAGTAAGCTGAAATCAGATCATGTTGGGCATTTTAGGTCATGGAAAGATGTTTGCATTTTATTCTAGTTAAACTGAGAGCATTTTGAAGGGGTTTAACCCGTAAGTGATATTATCTGATTTGTGCATTTAAAAGATCACTCTGACTGCAGTATGGTGTCTGAGTCATGATGGCCAGCAGTAAGACAGGGGTAGAGCCAGGAGTAAAAGCAGAGAGTGGTTAGGTTGTTGCAGTTGCTCAGGCAAAGAGATAGTGGGCATTAATTAAGGGAGAGTATACATTCATTTGTTGAAAATGTGTGTACAAATGAAACATAAAAAGATGTAGGTACAGGAATGTTCATGAAAGCATATTTTAAATTGAGGGCAGTATCTTAGTATGTGCAAATAGAACACACAAGAAAATGAAATTGATGCAATACTAAAAGCAACATACAGCTATTAAAATAATTTCAGATTAATTTTATTTGCTGAAAATATACCTATGGTCTACATGAAAAAATAGATTACTACAATATGTTTGTATATGTGTATGGCCATAGAAAACAGATAGTTACTATCTGGAGTTTGTATGACTTTGAGATTTGTTTTTCCCTTACACTTTCTTGCATTTTTTTATTGTTTGCAAATGAGCAATTTTTTTTCCTTTATGGTCAACAAAATATAAAAAAATAAGAAAAAGGGAAAATGTTTAAAATTATATTATCCTATCAATAGAAACAGAAAAAGAATTTACCAAATTCCAACACCTATTAATAACAAAACCCTCAGTAAACAAAGAACAGAGGGGAACTTCCTTAGCTTGATAGATAATATATACAAAAAGTCCACAGCTAACATTATATTTAATAGCAAAAAACTCAAAATTTTCCCACTAAGATCTAGTACACGACAAGGATATCCCCTCCTATCACTCCTTTTCAACATCATACTGGAAATTCTAGCTAATGCAATAAAATGAGGAAAGAAGATACACAGATTAGGAAGGAATAAATAAAACTGTCTTTGTTTGCCAGTGACATAATGGTCTATGTAAAATTCTGAAAGAATAAGCAAACAAATTCCTGGAACTAATAAGCAATTATAGCAAGGTTGTAGGATACACAGTTAATATACAATAATCATTTGCTTTCCTGTATTCCAGCAATAAATAAGTGGAATCTGAAATTTAAAACACAACACATTTACATTGGCACTCCCCAAAATGAAACAGTATGTATAAATCTAACAAAGTATGTGCAAGATTTATATGTGGAAAACTACTAACTCTGATGAACAAAATCAAACTGAATAAATAGAGAGATATTCCATGTTTATGGATAGAACAACTCATTATTGCCAAGATACCTGTCCCTTTCAGTTTGAACTGTAGATTCAGTGTAATTCCAGTTAAAATCACAAAAAGTTTTTTGTGGATATCAACAAGCTGATCCTAAAATTTATATGGAGAGGCCAAAAGCCCAGAATACTCACATGATATTGAAGGAGAACAAAGAAAGAAGACTGACACTACCCTACTTCAAAATTTACTATAAAACCACAATAATCAAGAAACTGAGGTGTTAGTGAAAAAAATGGACACATAGATAACGGAACAAAATAGAGAGCTGTGAAATGGACCCACATAAATATAATCAACAGATCTTTGCCAAAGGAGCAAAGGCAATACAACCAAAAAGATAGTCCACTCAATAAATAGTGCTGGAATAACTGAGCCTTCACATGCAAAAAAAAAACGATCTAGACACAGACTTTATAGCCTTCATAGAAATCAACTCAAAATGGACAATAGACTTAAATGTAAAATGCAGAACTATAAAATTCTTGGCAGAAAACATGAGTAAACCAACATTACCATGAATATGCCTATGCCTTTTTATATACAACAGCAAAGACACAATCCAGGAAACAGATACTTGATAAGCTGCACTTCATTAAAATTTAAAAAGTCTCTAAAAACTCAATGGTAAGGAAACAACATGATTAAAAACTTGGCCAAAGATCTTAACAGACTCCTCAACAAAGAAGCTATACAGATGGCAAATAAGCATATTAAAAGATGTTCCATGTCATATGTCAACAAGGAAATGCAAATTAAAGCAACACTATGATACCATTACACACCTATTAGAATGGTCAAAATCCAGAACACTGACAATACCAAATGCTGACAAGGATGTGCAGCAACCAGAACTCACTCATGACTGGTGGAAATGCAAAATGTTGCAGCCACTTTAGAAGACTGTTTGGCAGTTTCTTACAAAACTAAACATACTTTTACCATATGATCCAGCAATCACACTCCTTGGTATTTACCCAAAGGAGTTGGAAACATGTCCATACAAAAAACCTGCACATGGATGTTTATAGTAGCTTCATTTATAATTGCCAAAACTTGGAAGCAACCAAGAGGTTCTTCAGTGAGTGAATAGATAAACAATTGTTTATGTAACATTGTGGAATGGTACAACTATGGAGACAATAAATAGATCAGTGGTTTCCAGGGGCTGGAGGCAGAGAAAAGGATGAATAGACAAAGCAGAGAGGATTTATAGGGCAGTAAAAATATCTGTATGATACCATAATAATGGATACATGTCATACATTTGTCCAAACTCATATAATGTACAGCACCAAGAGTGAAATGGAATGTAAACTGTGGACTTTGGGTATTTAAGATCTGTTGATGTAGGTTCATCAGTTGTAATATATGTGTTACTCCAGTGGGAGATGTTAATACAGAGAAGGCTATGTATGTGTGGGTACAGGGGATACATGGGAAATTTCTGTACCTTCCCCTCAATTTTTCTGTAAATTTTAAACTGCTCAAAAAAAAATCATTTATTTAAAAAAAAAAAAAAAGGAGAAAGAAAAAGAAAGTTTCTTCTTGACCTAAGTAATATTCTTAGACCTCAGCTAATTTGGGGCTTATATCTCCAAATAATATGTTTGGTTTTATGCTATTCTTTGCTATTTCTCCAGAATATGTATGCTTAATTCAATGACATTTGTCTGTATATATGAGTTAATTTGAACACTCCTTGATTAGTGACATCTTCACACCTTTTATTTTTTATTAGTGTTATTTGTAAATGTGTTTCAAGAATTTGTATTTAATCTTTTTTACTCTTTTATGGCTTTATTATAATTGATATACAACAATAACTATTTTAAAGGATATGATTTTATAAGCATATGACCCATGAAGTCATCCTTATAATCATGATAATGCTTTATCTATCACCACAAAAGTATCTGCATCGTCTTTTTGACCCTCCCCCAAACCTCCACTCCACTTTTATGCCCAAGCAACCACTAATCCACTTGTGTTATTATAAAGTTTATTTTATTTATATATATACATGTATATATACATATATATATATAAAGTTCTGGAAAATATATATATAGAGAGAGGGAGAGATAGATTATATACTCTGGCTTCTACACTTAGTATAGTTCTTTTGAAATTTATCTGTGTTGTCACATATGTCAAGAGTTTATTCCTTTTTATTGATGTTTAGTATTGCATAGTATAAATGTACTATACCACAATTGGTTTGGTAATTGTGGTTCCTTCTGGTTCCTTCCAACCTTGTGGAGCCAACAAGGCCAGTATTTTGAAGAACAGTGTTTTTATCTTAAAGCTACTGTTTTTCATTTAAATTTCATTTTGGTTTAAACTTTCAATCACATCAAAATCATAGAATTTCATAAAGAAGCTCCGTATCTAGTTCTTAATGAAGAAAATACTTTGTTTGCCAATAGATAACTATGCTGTGTTCTACTTCTTGCCACAAGGAGTTCCCTGATACCTAGGATGATCATTAGTCCCCTTTGCCCTGGAAAGTCCCAATTTAAGCTTGTTTTCCAGGTTTAACTGTTATTAGTTATTTCTTTCACTCAGAATTAATATGAATGATAACAGTAATGAATAATAAATCATATGGCCACCCAAAAGATAATGCAAAAATATTGAAATTTATTTTTGCTACAGACACCATTTTTGTTTTATTTCCTTTAAAAATGTAATTATTTAAAATTTTATTTTTATCTGTCTCATGGATCAGTAAAAAATAGAGTTTAAACTGTAGACATGAAAATACATAAACTATTGAGGTAGGTCATCAATCATTGAGTATTGTGCCAACCACGGAGGTATCAATGAGACTCCTAACTATAAAATCAATAAGATATAAAACAAAACATATACTAAATGTAACTAATGAATCAGTATTAATAGCACATTTAATGCTGTAGGATTTCCTTAAATACTTTAAAATCAGTTTCATTAACAAGGGGCTGCAAACACAACTGTTTCACCTCCTCATATTGTTAGGGATTTGTCACAATGTTTGAGAAGCACTTGTTTAAGTTCACAGTAACAGAATTTAAGTTTGCTGTGATCTACTTTTAAAAAATGATATGTAGAATAACTGTGCAGACTGAAACACACATATAAGAGGACTTTATGAAATGGTTTGCAAATCATGAATTTGCAACAAATGACAACTTCCAGTGTGTAAACTTCATGTTACATTTCTATAATTTTTAAAAATTATCTGAAGGAGAGAATATAAAGGATCAAAGCATGTATTTCAGTAGTTTCTATTAAAAGATAATTTTTTTCAAGGTATTAATCATATACTGTATTACTGAGATACTAATATTTAGTTTTATCTGGAATTATTAACATTATGGAATATTTTCTAGTACACCATTATCTACAACTACTCTAGTGCAAATGGTGTGGGAATAAATTAAAATATTAGTAAAACTTGTAGATATTACACTTTATTCAAAAATGTTAAATAGAATGTCAAATATTCACTAGTGAAACATGGTTTAAAAATCATCTAAGGACATAAGTACAAATATTTGGTGTATTGAGATATTGTTAATTTTATTCTTTAACTTTAATCCCTTGAGAGGGGTGAAAATAATTCACCAAGATTTCTTGGGCAGACAAAAATGTTGATGGTGAGACATAATAGGAGTTGCAGCTATTTCAAGTCAAAATGAGTTCTTTAATCCTCTATCTAGTGCAGGTAGAATTAATTCATTACTAACCTCACAACAAATTTCAGGGAAACTAGGTCTGCTGTAACTGTTAAATTGTGGTAGAAATTAGGAAATGTTGAAATGGTCTCATCAGGAAACCGTGCATAATGTCATTTAGCACATTAACAGAGTCCCCCAAATCTTGTTCAAAAGTGTCTTTTTCTATCTTCATTTCACCATTGCGTGGCTCATTTGAAACAGCCAGCATGTCTGAAGTAGTTTATAACTGTGGCTGAAGAAACTATTCAGCACAGCTCGTTAACTAGCAATTTTACCTCAAGACCATCTTGAGTATTTGATTCCTCAAAATTCTTTTGAACAGAAATAGATAAATAAATAGTGCAGGTTATAAATATACTTGAGTGTGGGTGGTTTCTTGATGAGTCAACTGATAATATTAATTCAGTTTGTTGGCTTACAGTGGGTTTTTTGTGCATATCTGTGTATGGATTATTGCTAGAGTGGCAACAAATTCTGTAAACATGCTTAATGTTCTAACATCATTGTTAATTCCTTTCCTCTTCCCCTGGAGTTTCATAAGGTGAAGATGGTCAAGTAATCTGGGTTCTCATCCCTGCTGTGTAGTTGGCTTTCTCTGCCTGAGTAAACACCAAAGCAATGCTGATTCTTAAGAGAAGTGTTCATTCCAGTTGGTTGAAATAAGGACTCTCTCTCTCTCTTTTGTCTTTTAACCTGCCTAATTCTTTCTTCTATACCATCACTTTTATATTTTCAATCTTAATAAAATTTGTATTTATTCCTGAAAAATATAAATTTTCTGTGAAATGTCTAAGTAATAAAAACTAACAGTGTTCCATATGTTATGATTAAAAATTTTTGATTCTCTGCCTTGAACTTCTAACTGTGAGAAATTTTCCCAGTCTTTGCCATGTTGCTTCTATGGAGACTGGGAAGAGCTAGGTCCATAAACTTTTGGTTAACTGACTGAGGCAACTCCTATAGTGTGAAGCTCACAGCCAGGTGCCTCAGTTTGAAACAACTCGAACTCCTCAGAACAGGATGAATCCTATTATATCAGCAACTGCTTTTCCTGAAGAGTTGCTGTGTTAGCAGATAGAGTACGTTGAAGCCAGAACCTGCTGTAACCAGGAAGGAAGCTCATCACCTGATCCACATCCTGCTTGCACCAGCAACGTGTCCATTGGAAACATCTTACTTGTGAGGAACTGCGAAGTTTCCTAGACTTGACCTTTTTAGCACATATCTTGACACAAGTTCTTTATTCAACCTGTAGTTTCCAATCAGTCAGGCACACAAGTTAGCCCAGTCCTCCTTTTTCCACTCATTCACATATTCTCTGTATTACAGAAAGATTACACATATATCAAAAATATAATGTCTATTTCATCATGTGATTAAATCTTATGAGTTTTTCACCACACTTTCAGTTTTGATTCTTTCTCCTTTTATCCATTCCCTATAAATTCCTTTACACACTTAATAATATACTTTCATTTGCCTAAATTTCTGATGGCCAATCTATAGCCTGATATTTTGTGTTCTCTTTATTACTGAGATAATAGCAATGACAATAATAGTTATGGGTAACATAATACTTACTATATCCAAAACACTCTTCTTAGTATTTCACACATATTAACTTATTTAATCATTGCAACAACCCTATGAGGTTGGTCCAATTATTTCCCATTTTACAAATGATAAAACTGAGGCACAGAAAGGTAAAATGACTTGACACAGACCACAGAACTAGTAAGTGGTGCGGCAGGCAGTGGAACACTAAAGTTGAGGCTCTCAGCACTTCAATATTTTATCTCATATTCATATAATTATTAAGTTAGTTATGGAAAATTGGCTTTATCATTTAAGGCAGTCTTCTCCCTTTTTATTTTTGTTTTCTTACTCCACCTTACACAAAAATAAAAAAATAAAATCTAATTCTTGAACATTTGAACAATTGAAGATGCCTTTACTTTATGTTTGATAATTTTATAGTTTGGATAAAATCTATTTTCCTATGAATAGTGAAATCATTGCTCCATTTTTCTCTGACATCTAGTGTGACTGATAAAATGTTTGAGGATAGTCTGATTTTTATACCTTTATACAATAAGCTGATTTTCTTCCCTCTCAAAGTCTTTGTAGCTTCTAATTTTCTCAAATATTTTGAAATTGCACAAGTCACATGTCAGAATGGAAGTGTTTTCATTTATCTTATTGAGCCCTTAACTCTGAAAACATGTTTAACTTCAATTCATAACTTTTCTTCTATTTTATATTTTAGGATTTTTCTTCCATTATTTATATTTAAATTTATCTTTTAAACTTTTTTTCAATTTTGGGGGGAATTATTTTTTATTTTTCCAGAACTCTTTCTTGTTCTTAAATCCCTCTTTTTCATTATGAATAACTCTAAATACATTAATTATAATTTGCTTCCTTTAGGGTAAGTTCTCTTTCTTCAACTGGATTCTTTACACTATTAATTTTCCTCAAATGCCTGATGATTCTTATGCAAATGGTGAATTTAGGACTAGAATTATGATGGGTAGCTAGTGTGTGTGGCATTATGTTTCCACAACACGTCTCTTTTCAGTATTAGAAGATTTACTTGGGTGAATTGAGTATGTGGGAAGGTCTTTCTGACTAGCGAGACTCGCTTTTAGGTATAATTATGAGAAGCAGATGGACATTCTGGGATCCATACTAATGTAGAAATAAAAAGAGCTTCATTTTGGAAGCCATATCAGATGCCCTACTCCTTCTTAGATTTACTGATTTTTTAGACTAGAGAGTAGACATATCCTTGGACAGGGGAAGATGAGGACCAATAAAACAACTTGCCATGTTGTAATTTGGCAGGGTCAAATGTGTAGGAGATTCTCACTTTTATGAATGCATCTTTTGATTAATTTATCCTGAACTTATTATTATTCTCAGTATCCACTAAACTTGCTGTCATTCTGTACTCTGCTAAGCATGTTCTGGTCTGTATCTTCCTCCACTCTTTCTCATTCTTTAATAAAATACCATATGATAATGAAAAATCAATTGTTGCCCTCTAATTCTCAGAACTGTAATAGCTTTATTTTATTTAAATGCAGTTCAGGGAGATGAAGTAGCTAAAACTGTGTGTTAAGTTTGCAATATTGAGTCAGAAGTTCTAAATAAGTGCTTCTAATTATTGATGCTTATTTGGCTGGGGCAATCTGAGGTTCATGTGAAGGTGACTGAAGTGGTGATATTAGGCATCAACACTTAAAAGTACAAGCTTCTCTTAACTCCACTTAATCTCCACCTCCTCTTCCCATTTTTCTCCTTCCTCTTTCCTTCCTGATAAAATTTGGATAGATAAATGCCTAATTTCTCAGCCTCCAATTTCTCCTTTTTCATGCTTACTTGAGATAACTCTTAAGACTTTCTTCCCACACTCTTCTGAAACTATTTTTTCTAAGGACATAAAGACCTCCATAATCCAGTAGTTATCCAAAGACTTGTATTACTTGACTTATTACCAGTATTTTGCCCAGCTGATAACTCAATCTTGTTCAAAGCATCTTTTTTTCTACTTCTCTTGAGATACTTCCTAACTCAAAAGTAACCTCTAGTTACCTAAAATAAGAAGTCTGAGTCCATTTCTGGATATTTGACTGCTGACATCTTTTCAGTTTCATCCCTCCCTTTTTTCCATCAGCCTCACATCTGAAAAACTTATAGGAAGGCCTCGGTGCTCCCTTCTTTGGTGACATCAGGAGTTTTAAACTACACATGAAACCTCACTCTGAGCCCCCAACCACGATAAACACTCCAAGCCAGTCACACTTCCTTGCTCTCTCAAGCCATTTTGAACCAGCTTGGGAGGACTTTCTGCTGTCCCCATAAAGCTGTAGGTAAGTAAGAAATATTTTCATACACTCTTGGCATGTATTTAGCATCATTAGTTTCCACATCTGAACCAAATTTCTCAACATTTCAATCTTTTCTTAATGAGGCTCAGTGAGAAAACCTATTCTTTATTTTAACCGACCCTCACCCCTGAAGTGATTCCATCCAGTAATATAACTTCAGATATTATCTATATGCTGACAGTTCCCAAGTGTATTATCTATATCAGTCCCTCCTTTGAATTCCCAACATCCATATCAATTACCTATTAGGTGTCTCTACTCAGATGTCTAACAGCCATCTCAAACCTAACATTCAATAGTGAGCTCATAATCACCCCCAAACCTTTTCCTCTGCAGTTTTCCCATCTATTTAGTTACTTGGTCCAAAAATCTTAAAATCAATCTTGACTTCTTTCCTTCACAAATATGTACACACATCTTATCTGTTCCATTGTCTAAATATATACAAAATCTTACCTCCTTACACTGCTACTACTACCAAGACTATTGCATAAGCTACTATCATTTCCAAACCAGGATTTGTGAAACAACTTATAAACTGATATTTCTTCTTCAGCCCTTGTCCCACACTCTTTAGGCTCTTCTAAACACAGCAGCTAAAGTGATCTTATGAAAATGTAGGGACTTCCCTGGTGGTCCAGTGGTTAAGACTTCACCTTCCAATGAAGGGGGTGTGGGTTTGATCCCTGGTTGGGGAGCTAAGATCCCACATGCCTTGCAGTCAAAATATCAAAACATAAAACAGAAGCAATGTTGTAACAAATTCAATAAAGATTTTAAAATTGGTCCACATCAAAAAAATCTTAAAAAAAGAATGTAAATTACACCATTTCACTCTTCTGCTCAGTCCTGGCTCACTAAGAGTAAAAAATAAATTCCTTTAAATTGCATATACAAATCAGTATAATCTGGCACCCATGATTCTCTGACTTTATCTCCTATTACTTTCCCAGTGACTTGCTCTATACCGGTCTCAGTGGCCACCTTTCCACCCCTTAAACACAGCAGACATGTGTCTCTCATAGGCCTTTGCATGTGTTGTTTCCTGTGTCTGGAATGAAACCTCTCCACGTATCTCCACTGCTGGCTCCATCATATGCTATAAGTCGTTGCTTGACTCTCTCTCTCTCAGCGAAGTGTTCTCATCAACAACGTTGTCTGTCTTCTTTACTTTTCTCTACTGCACTTATGAAATCAACAGCTAATATATTGTTTTCTATTTTGCTTAAATTTTGTTTCTCCCATTACCAGTAATCTCCCATTACTAGAATATAAGCTTCATGATAGCTCAGATTTTTCTGTTTATTTCATTGCTGGAACAGTATTTTAACACATAAGAGATGTTGAATAGTTATTTGTTGAATTATTAATTTAAAATAATAATTAGGTTTACATAATATAGCCTTGGTAAATTACTTTATTTCTGTTAGAGTCCCTTAATGTTCACTCTGTAATTCAATCAGTATAATGTACAGCCCTTAACTAATTGACTTGTTTTCTCTATTTCTGTAATGGGGATAATAATAAAGTGCGTGACTAGGCTTCAGGATAAGAAAAAACCTGTATGACTTATCTAACCCATGGTGAAGTATACAGGTTATGTTTCAGCCAATTTCTAGAATAGCTGTGTATGTAAAATATTGTGTGTCTTTCTCTTAATTTTGCCACTATTTAAAAATGTTTGTTTAAGATCAAAGACCAATAAGTGAACAACAGTTATTAGAGTACTCATTGTGGACAACTATATTTGATCCCCTCTCTCCTGGGGGCTGAGCCAAGGACTAACTTGGGTTGGGTTATGATCACGTTCGGAGCCTGAGAGAGAAAACTTCACCATGTAGACTGTAAAAGATGTAAATGGGGTGGGATGTGTTAATAGAACCAAGAGCTCAGTGTGCAATTGAAGTCCAATGAGCAAAGTAGTGATGGCATCACAGAAAGGTGGCCAAAAGTAAAGATTAAACTGAATATAGATAACAAGGATCATTAGAACCAGGTAAACAGAACAAAGCAGCCTTAGCCAGTCATGGAGAGTTGATGAACCAGTACAATTGCCTGGAATAAACCTTGTTGCCTATGGTTGACTTTTTGTTTGTGTTATGGGGTGGGGCAAATAGATATTCTGACCTCAAGGAGATTACAGTCTAATGAAAAAAGAGACCAAAATGCATAAAATATTAATAATATACAATAACAAACATATTTTTTAAATTACACAAAATTTTGTCATAATAGTTACAATATAAAGTCAAAGCATATATAGAATAAAGTTTTCAAAATCTAAATGAACATATGAAAACACTAGATTCCCTTAAAACATTTTTAAGTATGCAGTGCATTTTGAGTCATTTAGACCACCTTCATTCAATATTGTGTCTGTTATAAATTAAAGGAAAAATCAGAAAAGAGTTATCTTTAGTTCTGTCTCTATACAATAAGGCTGTCTGTAAAAATAACTAATTATGAATAAAGTTTCTTTTTACCAAGGGATATTATTGCAAAGAGATTGCTTAAGTCCGGATGGCCTATCCAGACATTTTGGTACTAATATTTTTATACTGAAATTGTACCTTATGCAAAATAAGTGATTTGTTCTAATTTTGAAAAAGCAGGTTTGATACTAATGGATTATGTAGTTTAAAAAGAATGTCTTGGAAAGAGACATTTAATTTACATTTTAATGCATCAGGCTGCTTCTATCCAAGGTGGCCAAATCTCCTCTTTCGAGAAAACCAGGTTGAGTGTATTAATGGTTGGGCTGTTAAGCACATTTAATATTGTTCACTAACATTTATTGATTCTTGAAAGAGACTTGCTAGTAAAGCCTCATTCCTGTGCTGCTAAGATTAGGTTTATCCTGTATTAATTCTTTAGTTTGATCATTTAAATGTCTCCCAAGTTCAAGTTTTACATTTTAATTTATTCTTAGGCCTATGACAATGCAACTAAAACTTTAAGACTTTGCTCACTGCAAAGATTTAGCCTTGATTTTAATAAGCTTGGGCAAATTGGCAGCTTTAAATAACACAAGCAAAGCAGTATTTTTCAAGAGTTTTGTACAGAAGCACACATGATTATAAATGTTAGGAACAATGGGATGTGATTGTCATGGAGGAAGAAAATTTCCTTTTATAAATTACAATGCATCTATTCTTTCCAAGTAAGAAACTTCCCAATAGTTTTGATTTTCTTTTAGATAGTCAGTGGATAAAGAAGTATAAAATGAGTCAGTCAAATTAAAAGATAACTAAAATTGTCCTATTTTAAATATTGTCTCTGGGTTTACCCATGAAAGGAAAAGTACCCAAAAGTTGCACACCATAACATCAGAAGTTAAAGATATCTATAATTGCTCAAAACTAAGTATCTTCTCTCACAGAATTTCTTTGTGTTTCTATAGTTTCATTTTTATAAGCATGGTGGCCTCATTTGATGTCAAGTGCCCATTTCAAGTGCTCCTAAAAGATTTTTTTGGTATAGGATATAAGGAGTAAACATAATCAATAAAAAATCACTTTTCTAAGCAGCCATTGGGTTTTTGGCCATAGATATAACACCTTTTTGTTATTTTGACATCCTTCAGATATTTCCTATCTCCTCCATTTCTTATAAATGTTTCTCAGATTTCTATAGATATAGTCTTAGGAGCTTATTGCATTTCTTAGAAAACATTTCATTTAATTTTAATAGGAGCCTATATGACTATGCACAGGCCCTTTCTATCCAGTTACGCTTACAAAAAATCAAGATGAAATAACATGTGAATGCTCAGACTGAGTTTCCCTAAGTAACTAACTGCACAGCTGGGCAGGTCAGGCAGGTCAGCAGCATATCTGCAATAACTATGTATTAGGGATGTGTCTTGAGCTCCTATTTATTAACATTTATTAACACATCCACACTGATAGAAACTGGGGTATTTTCCTCTCCCTGGAGGTCTCTTGACCATTGACCATCTGCATCAGGAAAAGGCATTCTTCTAGATTTCATATCAGGTGATAGGAAGGGTAAAGGTTGATAAGGAGCTTATCTGGCTTGGACACATTCCTTGTGAGTTAAGCTAAAGCTCAGTCATGTGAAAAGGAGAGGGGATAAGTGAAAAGGGGAGGGGATAAGAAGGCTGGCCTAAGATGTAGATAAGAAAATGGAGTCAGTGTGGTTCTGTCATACACTCCTGCTTTTGCACTTGTCACAGTGATCTTCTGCCTGTGGTCCCAAAGCCTTTGGGTGCCAAAGCTGCCCCAGAACCAGGGGAAGAATTAGCAAAGGTGTAGTCTTTCTCTTTAATGCCGTGGTGTATTTTGTCTTCTTTCTAGCTGTAAACAGGTTGCACTGTTTATGCTGAATCTAACAAGCCTCAAAACAAGCATAGGATCCTACCTCCACCCCATTCTCCTAGGAGCCAGCATGGTATCCCCCATTCACCATTTCTTTGGATGTTATTATTTGTTTCTTGTGCTTAATTTCTTGCTCTTTTAGCTTAACAAAGCAAGCGAACAGAAAAACACAACTAAAACCTACTACTGTATTCACCAACGTAAATAAACTTTAGTGTCTGGTACCAGGCTCCACTGGGCCAGTAACCACTTGGGCCCAGCTGAAACAACCACTTACAGATCCATTTATAGAAAATGTGTGTCCATTAGACTAAGAGTAATAATCTGATTTCTACCCATTAAGGAGACTGAAAAAAAATTATGAAATATTTTAAAGTAATATGATTTTATCTATATTACTGTAATAACTTTTTATTGTTATTGTATTGTGGTAAAGTATGCATTTTGTAAAATTAAACATTTTAAACATTTTAAATCTACAATTCATTGGCATTAAGTACATTCACATCATTGTGCAACCATCACCCCTATTCATTTCCAGAACTTTTCCATCATCCAAAACTGAAACTGTGTAACCATTAAACAATAACTCCCCACACCCTCCCTTCCCAGCCTCTGGTAACCACTATTCTACTTTATATCTGTGACTATTCTATGTATCTAATAGTAGTGCAATTCTACAATGTTTGCCTTTTTGACTTATTTTACTTAGCATAATGTTTTCAGGGTTCATCCATGGTGTAGCATGTGCCAGAATTTCATTCCTTTTTTTTTTTAATGTCTTTATTGGAGTATAATTACTTTACATTGTTGTGTTAGTTTCTGCTTTATAACAAAGTGAATCAGCTATCCATATACTTATCTCCCCATATCCCCTTCCTCTTACGTCTCCCTCCCACCCTCCCTATCTCACCCCTCTAGGTGGTCACAAAGCACCGAGCTGATCTCCCTGTGCTATGCGGCTGCTTCCCACTAGCTATCTATTTTACATTTGGTAGTGTATATATGTCAGTGCCACTCTCTCACTTCGTCCCAGCTTACCCTTCCACCTCCCCGTGTCCTCAAGTCCATTCTCTGCATCTGCGTCTTTATTCCTGTCCTGCCCCTAGGTTCTTCAGAACCATTTTTTTTTTAGATTGCATATATATGTGTTAGCATATGGTATTTGTTTTTCTCTTTCTGACTTACTTCACTCTGTATGACAGATTCTAGGTCCATCCACCTCACTACAAATAACTCAATTTCATTTCTTTTTATGGCTGAGTAATATTCCATTGTATATATGTGCCACATCTTCTTTATCCATTCATCTGTCAATAGACACTTAGGTTGCTTCCATGTCCTGGCTGTTGTAAATAGTGCTGCAATGAACATTGTGGTACATGGCTTTTTTTGAGTTATGGTTTTCTTAGGGTATATGCCCAGTAGTGGGATTGCTGGGTCATATGGTAGTTCTGTTTTTAGTTTTTTAAGGAACCTTCAGAATGGGAGAAAATATTTGCAAATGAAGCAACCGACAAAAGATTAATCTCTAAAATATGCAAGCAGCTCATGCAGCTCAATATCTAAAAAACAAACAACCCAGTCCAAAAATGGGCAGAAGACCTAAATAGACATTTCTCCAAAGAAGATATACAGATTGCCAACAAACACATGAAAGGATGCTCAACATCACTAATCATTAGAGAAATGCAAATCAAAACTACAATGAGGTATCACCTCACACCGGTCAGAATAGTCATCATCAGAAAATCTAGAAACAATAAATGCTGGAGAGGGTGTGGAGAAAAGGGAACCCTCCTACACTGTTGGTGGGAATGTAAATTGATACAGCCACTATGGAGAACAGTATGGAGGTTCCTTAAAAAATGAATAACTTGTTTTTATTAAAACTTCTGATTATATGGGCTTCCCTGGTGGCACAGTGGTTGAGAGTACGCCTGCCGATGCAGGGGACATGGGTTCGTGCCCCGGAAGATCCCGATGCAGGGGACACGGGTTCATGCCCTGGTCTGGGAAGATCCCACATGCCGTGGAGCGGCTGGGCCTGTGAGCCATGGCCGCTGAGCCTGCGCGTCCGGAGCCTGTGCTCCGCAACGGGAGAGGCCACAACAGTGAGAGGCCCGCGTACCGCAAAGAAACAAAACAAAACAAAACAAACAAACAAAAAAAACTTACTATAAAAGGAATATGTATTTATTTTGAAAATTGTGAAATATGCAAAAGTATAAAAAAGAAAATATTAAACAATAGTATTCCTACCAGTCAAAGTAAATGGGTGCTAACATTTTTATAAGTATTTAAACATGTGTGTGCATGTATTTGGTAATTATGTGCTCCGACCATTCTAGAAATTGATTTTGTCCTTAATTTATTTTAAGCATTTTTCACATCTTAAGTATCTTTCAATAATCTGATTTTACAGTCTGTATCTTGATTTAGTGTTATATTTTAGGTCTATTTATATTCTGTGTTTGCTAAAGATGCAACAGTTTTGTGCTCTATTATGCTCTGTTGAGATTTGGCTTATATAAACAGAATTATAACTTGATATCACCCATATTAATATTATTATTTCAAAAAATAAATTTCTATAATAATTATTTGGATATTTTGATAGTTTTATTATCATGTTAAAGTAATTCCATCTATTTCTCTCTGTGTTTTATTGGTTACCTGGAATATTACTGGTTCTTTTAGTATACAGAGTCCCATTTCTAGGATTCTAGGATTTAATTTATCTCTGTTATTTGGAGTGTGTCTTTGAGTGCTGATCTTTTCCTAGGAAATACATATGGATAGCGTATTTTATGAGACATTGTTTACCTAAGAACAACTTTGAAATTTTATTTTTATTTATTTTTTTGCTTGTCTACATCAAAAATAGATTGGCTTTGTCTAGGGAGCTTTTATCACAATCTTCATTGTCTTTTGGCATTCTTATTTCAGAGAGTTTTAAGTTGGCCAGATATTTTCCCCTTTTGTAGATATTATTTCTTTTTTACAAAATGTTTTTTATAGAGATTATTTTTGGAGTTATTTAAATAAGAGTTCAACACTTTCAGAAATGTATGCCTAAGTTCTGGTATCTTTTAATTAATGTCGCTTGATCCTCTGTGAACTCTCCCTATGTGCAAATTCAAGTCTTTAGCACAGGAAGATTTTAAAAGTTATTATCAACGCACTGTTGTATAACCTGTCAGCATCATTCCCTCCTTCTGGGTTGGGTCATCGTAATCAGTATTGCTTTCTTTTCCCCTCTGACTTCTGAGATAATTTCTTAATATTGCTATTTTTTTTAAATTTCATTTTACTAAATGTCAAATCTGGTGATATAATCTCATCTGTGGTTTCTGTTTAAGCAGTCATATAGTCATATGCTATCTTTTCTATTTCCTAATTAGAAAATTATTAGTCTTGCATAAATTTTATTAAATTGTGTTGAGAACTTAAATAAGACATTTTCTAAAAGTTGTTTCTTATTATAACACTTACAATTGTCTTTCAGAGTGGTTTCCTTCTGTTAAAATATTGTATTTTTTATATAGCTCATGAGCTCTTTTTCCTTATTACTTATTTTATTTTAATTTCCTGGTGTTCATATTTGAAATTAAATTTGTTTGTATCTTTCAGATCCAGAAAAATGAGGAGGAAGAATTTTAGGTTTTCTGTAGCACACTTATCTGCTTCATATATCCAGTAACTTGAAGAGAAAGGTAAGGTGGCTGAAGCTCAATTTAATTTGAATAGAAAGTGTCTTCTTCTGTCCTAGGTTTTCCCCCCACTGTGTTTGGCATGGTTTGCTTGCTTTGGTAGATTGTTGTTTCCACTGTTTATGGACATGGTAGTCAGCATTAAAAAACATCTTTAGCAGTACCTATGGTTGTCTCTGAAGATTATAAACCAGGAGCAATTGCAGGTTTAGATTCCCTAAGGAGTGTAATCTCTTGTATCTGAGTCTCTTGCTAGGGTTGCTTATGAATCTAGATGTTCCTTTTGATTTTGTTTTGATTTGTTCCTCTTGATTTGATGCACCAGTGCCTTCCGTCCGCATACCTCTAAGTGAAAGGACGTTAGTGGGGTTCTGCTAAGCTCACTTCATTTATTCTTCAAGGTGTCTGTTCCTTCCCACAAGGGTGCATTGCTGTATGTCCAAAATGTTCTAGATCTGACACTATTCATTCTATATCTAGCAGAAATTCTTTGAATATACTAAATTGTTGTATCCATATTTTCTCAGTTTTAAGAACTCAAACGCCAGATACCACACACACAACCACATGCACACACACACACACACACACACACACACACACACACACACAACATTGGAATAGGAATCAAAGGGACTTTTTTAATTGCTAATTATTCTAGAAGATAAAATTTTTACTTAAAAGAACCTCTCCAAAACCTACTGCATCTCCCTTGTTTCCTACACACATTTACCACATCTGTCAAAAAGTATAACGTTTATTTTTTAATGTATAATTAAATTATGTTCTTCGAAGAAAAATTACTAAGTGCTTATTATTTGCCCGGCTTTTTGGTTAATAATGCACATGGTTCTTTGTGGATGTGTGGGGTTGGTAGTGAGCATTGCACCAATGGGCAGGCAGACCTTGTCTTCCAGGAGCATGTACCCTAACTGGAGCTGTAAGACATACATAAACAACAACTACCTAAGGCAGAAAATATAAAATATCCTAAGTAATAAAGACAATAAGTACCAAAGGTGCTTGAAAGAGGGGAGAACATTTATCAGACTGACTTATTCAGAGAAGGCAGTAGAATTTTGACTTGGACTTGAAGGAAGGGTTTGGTTTCAGTAGAGTTGAGTAGCAGTTAATGCAGGTAAAGGGAAAGGAATGGAATTCAGAATGAGAGAGATGTGCTAGAGAGATTAAATGCATTGCTGTAAGTCTGCTTATTAGAATTGTTCTTCATGATTTCTACCAGTACTTTTACATATTTGCAGCTGAAACTTTAGTTTGTTATTACTTTTTAGGGCAAATTTTATCTTTGAATAAATAACTATTTCTTGAATCATTCTATAGTGAGTTTATGATGAAATCACACAATTTCAGCAGCTTGCAGGTATTGGCTTACATTGTTTTTATTAAAAACGTTTCTCTTCTCCAACTGCTTTAGGAAAGAGTTTGATCAAACAGGAGAGAGTAAGTTGATCTTAGTGAACTTTTGTTAGCAAAGTTTCACCTAAATTTTCAATCTATACAGAATTGAATCTAAAAATCTGAATAACTTTAATTTAACAAAAATATTTTTCTTCTTTGTACTTATAGCTTGTTTCCACAGCATTACACTAGTGGATTGGAAAAGAAAACATTTATTACGTGAAAGTCCAATGATGTGTAAATGCATAGGGCAGCATTGGCTACTGACCTTACTTTCTTAATACTTAACTTTCTCCACTACCAACAAAGTTCAATAACTGAAAGTAAAGAAAAACATTTTGTTCACAAAGATTATTTTAGGCATTCTATTTTTGTCTGGTTTTGGATAATCAGGACATTGTGACATCTTGAAAAGATACAGGAAAACTTTGGAATCACTGAGTTTTATTATCGGAATATTTTCAGTACTGGACTGAGAGACACATAGCCTTATTATGCATATTCAAGAATAATATGTCACCATAACACAATATTTACACTTGATAGAGTAATTCTGAGAAGGCTTATCTTTGTTCCCCCACAAATTAAGTTTTCATATATGTGTATGACCATTTTAGTCTGAAACAAAATTATTCACTCGAAAAAGATCTGTGCTTTCATTCTTGCATGCTTATACATTATTAAATCCTAAGATAGTGTAACTAAAGGCATTGAATTTAAAATCAGATAAATGCATGTCCAGATATAGCTCAGTTATTGACAAATTGTATGATCCTGGTTAATTATTTAAATTTACTTGACTTCAAATACACATGACTTCAGTTTCCTTATCTGGATGTGAAAATAAAATAGTAACTAGTTTTAAGGGTTGTAGAGATTAAGGGAGGTATTTTGAATAGAGTTTCCAGAAAATATTAGAAAGTTAAATATAATAACAGTTATTATATATATTTCACTGATGACAATTTGCATCTTCAGTTGACTTTCTGATTGTGTGAAAATACATATGCATATATATTTATATTTATATATATTTATATTTACTTTGTTTAGAGAAGGAGCCTTGACTGATTAAATGTACATAATTTTCTCTTCTTCTGTTAATATTCCACTGAAAAGACAGAATAGCAACAAGAATAAAACCATAATATGTTGGGCACCAAAATCAAAAGGAACTAGTAGCACATCAGAGAGTTTATGTAAATCATTTTTTTTTTAAATTGAAGTATAACCGAAAGTACAGTTTCAGGTGTACAGCATAGGGATTTGATATTTTTATAGATTACATACCATACAAATCTATTATAATATTATTGACTATATTATCTGTGCTATAAATTACATCTCTGTGACTTATTTACTTTATAACTGGAAGTTTGTACTTCTTAATCCCCTTCACCTATTTCATTAATCCCCCCGCCCCGTGACCTCTGGCAACTAGTTGCTTATTCTCTGTATCTATGAATCTGGTTCTATTTTGTTATATTTGTTCATTTTTTGTTTGTTTTTTACATTTTACATATGAAGGAAAATATGCAGTATTTGCCTTTCTCTGTCAGGCTCATTTCACTTAGCATAATACCCTCTAGGCCAATCCATGTTGTTGCAAATGACAAGATTTTATTCTTTTTATGGCTGAGTAATATTCCATTGTACATATATACCACATCTTTCTCATCCATTCATCTATTGATGGGCACTTATGTTGCTTCCATATCTTGGCTGTTGCATCCATATCTTGGCTATTGCAAATAATGCTGCAATGAACATTGGGGTGTGTATATCTTTTCTAATTAGCAATTTTGTTTTCCTCAGATAAGTACCCAGGAATGGAATTGCTAGATCATATTGTAGTTCTATTATTAACTTTTGAGGAATCTCCATAGTGTTCTAATGAGGGTCAGTGTATTTAAGCATTATGTCCATGTATACATATCTAATTGATAGACTTAAGATGTATGCCTAGCTGTGTCATCATACTGAATCCTTCCTGACTTCAGTGTTCACGTCTATTTTATGGTAAAAATCAGTACTCCTAATAATAGTCCAGAGGTGGCTTCTCAATCATCTTGGACTTAGTGCATTAGTTTATTGGTTGAGATTGACCTACTTTTGAAAGTTAAAAAAGAGAGAGAGATCATTTATTTTCATTTAATTATTTTTTCTTTTTATCAAAATAGAGTTACTTCAAGGAGAGCAGTGGGGCCTTGATTATAGTAGTACTATATGTTTTCCCTCTTGCCTTGCTACGTTTGATATGTCATAGCGAACCTAGTTTCAGCTTTTCACATTTCTCTATCAATAATAATTTCTAAATTAAAGGAAATTTCTAATTTGGTAGCTGAGCAGCTGACTCAACAATAATTTTAATCATTGCTTGAGTAAATTACTCTCTGCTCACATTCTAATATTTTCAGTACCCTGCTTTATATCTGCTCCTTTTAGTATGCCTATTTGTCTAGTTGCCAGCCCTCATGAATTTCACTTATCTGATTTTTGCCAAAATATGGTTGACACATAAATTAGCCCATTGGTCTTCATGAACTTTCATTTTGTAAATATTTAAGCAAGTAGCATCATTATAAGGTACTATGTCTTTAAAAATAATGAAATATTTTCTCACCAGAGCAATATTGAAAAAAAAAAAGAACACAGCTGGAGGTATAACACTCCGTGACTCTAGACTATACTACAAAACTACAGTAATCAAAACAGCATGATACTGGCAGAAAAAGAGACATGTGTATCAGTGGACCAGAATAGAGACAAAGTAGCCCGGAAATAAACCCAGGCATTTATGGTCAATTAATCTACAAGAAAGGAGGCAAGAATATACAATGGAGAAAAGATAGTATTTTCAATAAGTGGTGCTGGAAAAATTGGACAGCTACATGTAAAAGAATGAAACTAGAACATTTTCTCACACTATAAACAAAAATAAACTTCAGATGGTGAAAGACCTAAATGTAAGACCTGAAACCTTAAAACCCCTAGAAGAAAACATAGGCAGAACACTCTTTGACATAAATTGTAATAATATCTTTTTGAATCTGTCTCCTAAGACAAAAGAAATAAAAGCAAAAATAAACAAATGGGGCCTAATTCAATGTAAAAGCTTCTGCACAGCAAAGGAAACCATCAACAACAACAAAAAAAAAACCCTACTAAATGGGAGAAAATATTTGCAAATGTTATGACTGATAAGGGTTAATATCCAAAATATATGAACAGCTCATACAACTTAATATCAAAAAAAACAAGCAACCTGATTAAAAATAGGCAGAAGACCTGAAAAGACATTTTTTCAAAGAACATATATAGGTGGCCAATAGTCACATGAAAAGATGCTCAACATTTCTAATCATCAGAGAAGTGTAAATAAAATTGCAATGAGATATCACCTCACACCTATCAGAATGGCTATCATCAAAAAGTCTACAAATAATAAATGCTGGTAAGGATGTGGAGAAAAGGGAACCTTAGTAACTGTTGATGGGATTGTAAATTGGTTCAGCCAGAATGGAAACAGTATGTAGGATACTCAAAAGGCTGAAAATAGAATTACCATGACATCCAGCAATTTCATTCCTGGGTATATATCCCAAGAAAATGAAAAAATTACTCAGAAAAGATAGATGCACTCCAATGTTCATATGATAGTCAAGATATAAAAGCAACCTAAGTGTCCAACAATGATGATGAATGGATAAAGAAGACATGGCATATACCTGTGCAATGGAATATTATTCAACTGTAAAAAAAAGAATGAAATTCTGCCATTTGCAGCAACATGGATGGGCCTAGAAGGTATTATGCTTAGAGAAACAAATCAAACCGAAAAAGACAAATACTGTATGTCATCACTTATATGTGGAATCTAAAAAGTAAAATAAATTAATGAATACAGTAAAACAGAAACAGACACATAGGTATAGAGAACAGACTGGTGGTTACCAGTGGGGAGAGAGTGAGGAGGAGAGGTGGGGTGGGGGTAGGGGATTGAGAGATACAGACTACTATGTATAAAATGGATAGGCTACATGGATGTATTGCACAGCACATGGAAATATAGCCATTATTTTGTGGTGACTTTAAATGGAGTACAATCTATAAAGTTATTGAGTTGCTGTGTTGTACATGTGAAACTAATATGATGTAAATCGACTATATTTCAATTTTTTTAAAGTTCTTTTTTAGTTTTCTACTAGTTCTTAAATATTGACTCTCATGCCTTTCAATATTATTTTGTAGCAGAGAGAGAACAATAATTCCTCAGTCTTTCAGTATTTCCATGTGCTTCCCTATATTTCCCATATTCCTTTGAAATTAAGTTGATGTCTTGTGACTAGTTCTAGTCAGTGGACTTAGAGCATGAACAATGTTTTTCACTTCCAGTGTGAGAACATTAAGAAATGATGTGCTCTCTCTACCACTCTATTACCAGGTCACAGCAATATCAGAGGTCAGGTGTTCCAGAGCGTATAGCTATAAGATGAAGGAAGGCCACTGGACCTCTATCTTGCTTGAATGAGCAATAAACGTTTATAAGATTAAACTAATGATATTTAGGGACTAATTTGTTACAGTTTCATGGCCTAGCCTATTCTGCATAATACCTCAATGTACAGTCTCCAAATATGTGACTGTTCCTCCTTCCAAGATCTTGACTATAAACTCTTTTGTTTGTAGATAATTTTAATTACAATGATTTTCTTTAAAAGGTGGTTTGTGCTACCTAAATTTTTCTCAAGATGTCTAAATAAGCTTGGCTCTATATCAGAACATAGAATTCAAAACACTAAAAATAGAAATGAAATATTCCAGTATACATTTATAATAATTGCATGACATTATGAAATATTAAACTACAAAAAATAAAAGCATAGCAAAGCAATGAGAGAAACAGAACCCCTCTTCCTACACATAGAGACATACTTCATGCAGTTGTCCTATCTGTACACCTGTATATACGTTTCCACACGTATGTCTTTGCCAGAAAATATATTATAGTTTATAAATAAGCATAATAAAATAGTACAGTGTAATAAAAAAACAGATATTACTTTCAGACTTACTTCATGAAAACTTAGGGACTGCTGCAGCACCTTCATCTACAATTAAGTGCTTTAATTGCTATTATTATTGTTATTATATATTTTTTACCATCTAACTGACCGTATATAACTAGATAGGGAGTATGCTTTCAGAGCATACAGTAGATTTAATTTCTTACATCACTGAATACTTGAGATGCTAAAGTTAAAAAACAATTGCACATATTCCAAATTCTAGTTCTGGCCTTATACCACTCTGCAAAATGCCTAACCCCACTCCTAAGTATTCCAGAAATATAAAGGCCATCTCATAAATGTATACTCAAGTGCTTTTTGACAGAAGCCATCACAAATGACTTATTAGGTATACAGAATCAAGTTGCCTGGGTTTTATTTCAGCTCTACATCTTATTAGTGGGGACCTGGGCCTCAGGCTATTCATCAGTAAAATGAGGATATTAATAGTATCAACCTCATATCACTGCTACAAGAATTAAATGCGTTAACATTTTTGTAAAGTCCTTAGAACAATGCTTGGCACATAACAAGCACTATATCATTTTTTTTAATTTAATAAAAATGTAAATGCTCAAAATTTTTGTAAGACAATAATGGGCATATTGAGATTATATTATTAAGTTAACATATAAATGAGTCCTTGATGATCTAAGATATTTATTTTAGCCGAAATATGCTCTTTAAATCACAAGGAAAGGGATTAAATTTCCTCAAAAGCATTGTCCCAACATAAAATCAAAACACATACTACTCCCAAATGTTTTTTTGTGGAAGCCATACTTCTTGCTGCTGGTTGGGAGCTAGAACTTCTCTTGTTCCTGCTGCACTGCTCACAAACTAACTTCCTGGTATTCTTCACAAGGTGGAGCCTTAGTGTGACACCTTATTATCAGTCTTAAATCCATCACTGGTTTCTTATCCCCACCACCAGCCTGACATTAGGCACCAAGATTATTCCTGCATGAATTTTGTTCGATTTTGTTTGTTGATCAGTTCTCATTGGTCCAGCAATCCCTTACCATCATAAACCATTTTTTTCTTATTTTTTCTTTTTTTTTTTTTAAACAATGATATCCATCTTTCCTTCTGAGCTTTCCTATTGCAGTTCTTTGTCACTATTCTAGGCTTTTGGTGAGAGGCTTTAGCCTCTGAATTTTTATTTCCTTTCATATCTTTTTGAGAAAAAGAAAAAAGATGTAAAACCAAGTAGTGCTCTGGGTGTATATATTTTATTTCATTCATCAGTTCAGATCTCAGTATGGTGTTGCTGTGCAAGAACCTTCCACTGCTTTTACCTTCTGCTCTGAAAGGGGATGATCCTGAGAAGCAGGTAATTTTCCTGCAGAAGTTCTAGTAGGCTAGTGCCATTCTTTCTTCCTGATTCATAGTCTGTGTTGTCTGAAAAAAGCAGAGCTGACCTGGGACTTTCTTTCAAAGCCATAGTGTGTGCAGAACTTGGAATATCTGAATAAAATGAATGACAAAAAGAATAAATATATGTATAAATTAACATAATTTATATCTCTAAAATTAATGTGTTCACAGAGATAACTGAATTATAGCATAATTTAGACGTAGGTAGAAATTTAGCACATGAAACAATAGTATGAATATAAACAAAAGCTAATAAAGTCTCTAATGCAATGAACACATATAAAGATGAGTGTAAGCATGGATGCAATTTTAATTTTTATCTGCAAATAATAAGATAAAAATATCATTGCTTATATGGGTCATGACATCCATAGAAACAAAATCAATGTATAGGGGAAGCCAAAAATAGATAAGAAATATATTTCCTTGGAGGGAATATATGAGCATATTCACATAGATTTATATAACTATATTCTTATGCATCAAGTAGGTATTACTTGTAAATGTCTATTCAAATCTTTGTCATTTTGAGCTCTTTATGACTATCACAGGAGATTTCAAAGCCTGAAGTATTTGCTATGAGGTCTGACAAGGTCCTGAAGTACAAAAGATTAGAATATTCATTATATATTGCCTACGTTTGTGGATATGCACAACAATTAATGGCTCTGATATTCCAGCTTCTCTAACCCATTTAAGGATTGTGAGCCTAGTTGAAACACATTGACCCCAATTCTCCTTTCCCATCCTTTGCCAACAGTAACCTTAGGTTTCTTCCCACACCTCCTGGCTGCATTCTCTAGCCATAAGGTTCACTTGTGAGGCATTTTCCAAATAAGAAAGACTCATTGCCACTCTGGGAAACAAATGAAATTAAGAATATAGCAGGAAATTTACTTTATTTGGTCTATCACAATTTAATCTTCAGCTCTAATAGTTTATTTGCTAATCCTACTACATTAAATTCTTGCAGAGGTTTTTATTCTGTAATGATATTTATATCAGTGCCCTCAAGCAGTGCTATAGTTAATGGTCTGTTGTCATTTCCATTATAAACTCCCTATTGCACAAGTAACAGGAGAACCAAGAACCTGTGACTTTCCTAGCTGAGGGCACATTTCAATGCTCTTCTAAATTACAGTATTAGCCAGAGCGCTTTCGTGAGGCAGTATTTTCAGGCAATTTAAGAAATAGCATTTAAAGGGGAAAAAAGAAATCAAAGTTCTACTCACTATCTTAGCAATCAAATAAATCTCTGTAGGTAAGTTTTGTTCTGTTTTTGTAGTTTCTTAAACATGTTATACATATATTTACAAATAATAAACTGTTTCGTGTCATTTTGCATTACTGAGATATTGTCTTTAGCATCTGGTTTCAATTAAATACAAAATAAATTTATAAAATGAGGAACATTTTATATTTCTGCTTAAGTTTTTAAACAACCTACTACTATATCGAGGGAGGCATGAATGAGAAATATTACTAACATATATTTTACGAAAGACAGTTTTGTAAAGTAAACATTGGAAGGGGATGATAATTATATTGTAATGTGGTTGAAATGGATAAATATAACCATAATATTCTTTTCACTGAATAAATTATACAGCTGAGTGTCTCATTATGATGTTACAGTCTTGCCTTGCTTAATGGAGCAGAATATAGAACCAATAGTTCTGGTCTCTTCTTGACTAAGCTGCTATGGCTTCTGTGGGATGACAGCTCTTAAGAGAACAGTCTTCCCTTAATAAAATTGGGATATTCCACAGTGAACAAGCAAAAGAAAAAAAATACAAATTAAAAAAATACAATGTTAGTACATTTATTTAAAATAAGTGGCAGTAAGAAATGTATTATATTATACCAACTGTACCATTAATTATAAAATGTTGTAAAAAATAGAACATGGAGAATACAATGTGTTTAATTTTCAAAGATTAACTTATTACACAATTCTAGGGTAGGACAGAGGACATGTTGCTGAGGCTCCTGGTTCACTGTAAGAATTGCCTTGTTCAGTCTTCCCTTCTCTTCTTTGCTTCCCCAAGTCAGTTTGTCTGTGAGAACCTGTGAAGGCACAGAACTTCACTAGCTTGTGGCAGTCTCTGAAACAAAATGCAAACCTTCTGTGAATGAGTCATTTTGAATAATTTGTTTTATGATTTTTTTCTAACTCTTAAAACAAAGGCACTTAAAAATCATAGGCATTTTTGTCATATACTTTTGAAATTTATTATACCTTCCTGTATGTATAAAGAGAGCACATTGAAAACCATTTAAACTGTCATTGATGATTCAGTCAGAATTTAAATTATTGTCTTGTGATCTAATACAGTAATGCCCCCAGGGCATATTGAGTTATGTAAGGCTGTTTGCCATTATGTTAAATGACCTTACACTGTGCTGTATTTGTAGTTCTTATGTTTTGATTTTGTGGATATTTTTTGTATTTTCCTCTGATGCCTGGCCGGCATATTTTACTGCTCTCCCTGAAACTGTTAGTCTGTATTTCAATTTAATTTAATTCAATCAAGTTTTATGTTATTTTACAGTTTAAAATTTTAATTTAATTTTACTTTGCTTCTATTCTACTGGCAACCCAGAAAAAGCTGTTAGGAGTTCATGGAAAACAAGATTCCATAGCTGCGAATAAGAACCTGAGTATATTTACTGCTTGAGCCTTTTTTCATATATTGTGTGACATGAGTTATGACTCTTCAAAAGTTTTCTTGTTCATACTCCATGTACTTTGTCTGTATATTTATAATATATGTTTGGAAAATTACTGAATGCCAGGTAGGTGAGTTGTTATATTACTGAGGGACAATTTTTAAATATATTAATATATTAAAATATTAATAGAACCTTACAAAGATACCTTCAATAATTTTATTCATAAAACCTCTAATGGCTGTTTTGGGGTTTTGTATGTATTTTAGAAGGTAATAGATATCTATCAAAGCTCCCCTCCTGCATTAAAAATAATAATTAAAAATATTAATAATTTGGATGCAAAAAATCTAAGGAAACCTAATATCTAAGGTAATATGTGATATAAAATATATAAATCTAAATTTTTTCATGGAAGGATTGCATTGGCAGTTATTGAAAATTGATATCACATGCATGTCCAATGATAAAAATAATGCTAGCTTACATGTATTGAGGGTTTACTGTGTGTCAAGCACTGTTCCAAATACTTGTCATTTAGTAACTCTTATAAGTCTCACAACAAACCCTAAGATGGGATGCTATTCTTTTAAATATAAGGAAACCAAAGCATGAGTGAATATGAAACGTTCCTACGATCCCACAGGTAATAAATGGGAAGTCAGAATAGACAATATCTTAAGTCCTTGTGATAAGAATAGGTAGACTTTTTTTCCTCTACCTCTCCAAGATGATGTGAACTGAATACAATCCACTAATTCCTTTGCACCATCTGGAACACATTAGCTAGATGACTCATTCTCTCTCTGTCTTCTTCCTCATTCCCACATCCTGCTCCTCTCCAAATCTAGAATCTTGAGATTTAAGGAAAGGATCTAGTAAGATTTGCCCTCACTCAGTCCTCTCTTGGCTAGAAAAATGCATAAGATTTTACTCAGCAGGAGCACAGAGGGAGGTCAGAGAACATTGAAAATATGGAGAGAAATCTGTATGCACTCTCTCTCCCATGCTCAAAAAACAAATACATATTATTTTTCCCCATGAATGGTTCATAGAAACATTTCTCCACAGAAGTATTAAATGAGGATCTCCTGTGATGAGATTATCAGTATTCAATTAGCTGAGTCAATCCCTCTCACAGAGAAAGTTTTAGAAGAGACATTAATACAGCATGTGTTAATTGTTTGCATTATTCTGATAGACAAGGTACACTTTTACTGAAGTACAAACAGCAACAGAAGTCATGCTTTATTTTGAAACTGATCATTTCTGTGTCACTATTAATAATTGTTAGTAGACGCTCCCTCTATGTGTCACGTGCTGTGCTGAGTAATTTATATATGTCAGTGCTCACCCCAATCCTGAATATTAAGATAATGAACTTTCTGATAGTCAAGAGTCTTCTCTGTGCTTCTAACCACTGCCCTTTACTGCTCTTTACTGCCTTAACACTTTTATCACATAATCAACCAGTACCAACCAACAAAAGCAATTGTAATATATCAGTAGTTTATTAAGTTATCACCATCTCACCATATTCCCTGCTTACACTGAAACTTTTCCTTTAAGGGAGAAGTAACTATCTTGGCAGAAACAGGAATCTCAACCATCAAAATCTGCATTCTCTTACTGGAAAGCTTAACAGTATTAACCTAGATATAGGACAAAAAAAAAACATATTTAGAATGGTATTCATCATTTTCTTCCTCTTCCTCATAATAGAAAAAGGTTCCCCCAGATTGGAAGTTTGGGGGGAAAAAAAAGAGTTGGAGAAAATATAAGCTATACACTGAAGGACTCTCTGAGAAGTGGTTTCAAGTGCCTCTTTATCCAAGGAGGTCTCCAAAATACGAAGAAAATTAGATCTGATATAAGATTTGAAATATAACAGTGAAGAGAACAATGCCATCAGGAACTCTGGGAGGGGCTGCCTCACCCTGGCCCAAGAGTAGAGATGGTTGCAAGGGCTGCCAGGAGCAAAAAGAGACCAAGATGGATCAAAGAGATAATGTTCAGAAGCCACCAAATTTTCTGCCTCCTAGTTTTATCTTTGTATATGGCTTCATATCTATCCTAGCTTGTGGTTCTGTGAAGAGCAAACTGGTCCATCAGTTTGATAGACAATTCAGTCATAGCTCAGAATTCTTACCTCTTTTTACTGAAACTGTAATCTCTCTCTGTAGGTACCGAACATGAAAGCACAAAACTGGCTACCTTATCTTAAAAGTAAAGGGGAAATAATTAGATGAAAGACAGTGAATTATAGCAAAGAATATTATGTTGATCCTGAAATATCTATATTCCTTATTTCCAGTTGCCTGGATTCTGGTAGTTATGAGGTAGCCCTAGGTATTCCTTTCCTTAACACACCTAGCCCATCTTTCTTATGCAGTTAGAAAAGGGGAGCCAAAACACTAGGTTTTGGAAGAATAGGTGGCAAAGGTGTAAGTTATTTTTATGGCTTATTTTTAATAAATTTTTGAGATATAGTGTAAAGAAAGGCCAATATGGGCTGCAGTCTTTTGTTTGTTTACAAGTGAGGGATAGAGAGAAGAAGCAGAGAAAGTCAGGTTAGAATGTGAAGGTGCCTTTGATTAAGTCCTGGCCTCACAGAAGGTGAGGGAAATGCCAAAAGCCAAGGTTATTTGCCAGCTATCTAAAAAGGCGGTCCAGTGGGAACAACCAACTTCTTTTTTATTTTTCATGCCTTGAGTCAAAGGCGGTTGCCTTGGTTACTCAGGCCCTCTTTCCCATCTGGGACAAAGGGAAAACAAACTCAAGTGTGTCCGTGCCCTAAGGGAGCCACATGAAGGAAAACAGCCTCTTGTTTGGGAACTAGCTCTAGTTCCATGTACCTACCAAGTGGACTTTAGTTATGCAGTTAGGTTTCCTGAGAGGAAAATCTGTAGTTCAGAGAAGTAACAGCAGCCTTGAGGCCCGCTTTTCACTTTTTCTCAGAATTCTCAGGATACTTGAATAGTAGGTGAGATGAGAAGGATATTGGGTAGAAATAGGTCATGATATCTGTTCTACAGCCCTCTCTGTTTTCTATGCCTGAGGATCTTGCTTGCTAAGCAACCTAACAAGCAGGGACAACTAGTCAGAAACCTGACAAAACAGTCTTTATGAGATGAGGAATGGCATACCTAAGCACTTCACCTGAAATAGTGAGGAGGAAAAGAAAACCTTAGTTCAGTTGTCTTGCTTTTCCAAGTTTTCCTGAGGCTAACTTCTTAATGTTATCTTTAGCAATTTATTTTGTTTAATTATCTAGTTCCATTACAAAGTGCAATGTCTTTGCTTTAAAATGCACTTAAATATTACCTTCAAAAGTATTATTTACTATGGTCACAGAAGAGTTTAGTTTCTAGGTTTTATAATATTCATAGAGAATGATGTATGCTTGTTTGAATTTAATTTAGGCTGAAGGAGTAGATAAAAAAGGAAGTTGGCAAAACCCATAGGATAGCATTAAGAAAATGAGGCAGAATAATACTGCCGATGAAATGCAGATCTTTCAAAGTCCATTAGTACTGTTAATAAAGAAGAGAAGGAAAAGCAACAACTGCCTGACTGAGGTAAAGAGAGTGCAACTCACCCACAAAGGCTCCGAGGGCCCGGCGTTTGACTAGGTATTTTTAGACTTTACAGACTCAGAAAAGTGTCTTAGATCTTCATTAAATAAAATTAATGTACACCTTTTGCAGGGTAAAAAACAAAATTAGAATTTTTCTTCTGTAACTGAGTGATAATTACCTGTTCCTGTAGCTATGTGACTGAAGAATCAGGTCAAAGAGAAACAGACATTTTATTGGGTTTTCCTTATTTTGAGATAATTCTGAAATCTACTATGGTGTTACAAAGAAAATCACATCTAAGTATTATATGACTTTTGAACAGAAAATTAGCAGTGTAAAGAAAGGTTTCAACAGCTCACTCTGTCAGTGGTAAGATCTCTGGTTCTGTGTGTGAGCAGACACTTTATCACTCCTAGATTTTTCATATTGGAGCGTTTATTTAGAAAATGTGATGTCAGTGGGAAAGGCAATGAGTGAGTCTCGTGAAGTAATCTCTTGATTCACTCTACAATTTAAGTTAATCCAGATATCAAAATAGGTACTTAAGAAGACACCTGAACTCCTTCAATCTAGAAAGATCCTGCTGATTAAATACGGCTTTAAAAGACTGATTGTCTTATTTGCCTGAACATCAAGTTGACCAAATGCATTGAATGCTCAAACTGTAAAAAGCAATGTAGCAATGAAAAAGTTCAAAAATAATAGACAAGTAGGCATCACCTTAAGTTCACAACTTAATTGGGGACAGAGAGCATATGCACGTGGAAATAAACTCCAGCATTATTACATCTCTTTACTGACACAGAAAATAAGTATATATGTGCTAATGGGATAATTCTCCTCAAGCTGCTTACTAACTTCCTAATTTCCTAGCTTACTAAGAGGGAGTGATTCTGTAAGTGACTTTGACATTAAAAACAAACTGGTTCAATAAGAAATTACTCAACTGAATCTGTTTTTGTTTTTGTTTTTGTTTTCAGTTGCTTATTAACACATTTAGGTAAGATTATTCTATTACCTGATTGTTTGCTGTCTGTTGCACTAAAGACACCTATTACTCTGCTCTTGCATTGCAGGTTATGTTGGCTAAAGTATTTATGTAGCTGTTCTTACAATCTTGTGGTGAAAATTAACAACTGCACTTATACTGTCTGCACACACGCAAAGCCAGAGAATCTCTCTTTCCTTCTACTACTTTGACCATCAGCCACATCTGTGCTAGTGACCTGCTGCAGAATGAGCTCTAAGTAAATTTGTAGCCAAAACTAGCATTTATATTTGGAATCTCATTGACATTAAGTTAAATTTACTCTTATCAAATCCTATTCTCCCATCCTTCCTTTATGCTAAAGTATAAATAGTTGATAACTAGCTATGGCTCTGTTTCTCAAACTGGATTTGCCAAATCAGGTATTCAGATAAGTCAAATTTCCTTAATCAAATAACCTGAGAAAAACTACTATTTCCTCCTTTTGGATAATCATAATGCATATCAGCATATGTAGGCATCGACCGGTCCTGCTGTAAAGAAATTTGTTTATCTTCACTAGGGCAATGTTTTCCGAATATGATTCATCCTGTAGCATTTTTATTTTTCAAAGCTTCTTTATGCTTAAGAATAAATCTGAGGAATACAGTTAGGGAAAGGCCGGAATCAAGACTAACCCTTCCTGGGGGTAGAAGGTGAACTTTCAAGTCTTTGTCTATCATGGAGAAGAATGGAGTGGGGGTGAGAGAAGAGAAAGTGGCAGTCAAGGCTTCTCTTTATAATTGACAAACTGCTCTGCCTAGATGTAGACGAACTACTTTTGTCACTCCATTGTGGTCTAGAAAGCACTAGGTAGTCATTACAGAAGTTTCTCTCAAGATAGAGAAGTGTCTTTGGTGAGCCCTACAGTGAAATTTAGCAAAAAATTGCAAAGCAAAATTGCAATTGCAAAAGAAGTATTAATTATTCTTTAAACACAGCACCATTCTCATTAAAGCCAACTGCATTACAAACAGTTGAAAGGGCACGAGTATGGCCAAATGGGAAGGAACTTTGGATTTACAATGTACAGAACTATTTGAATACTTAAACACTTTCTAAATCTAAATCTCAATGTTTTCTTCCCTTTATGTGTATGTATAATTGGTAAACAAATAAAAAACTGGTATATACTATGTGGTGAATAAGTGCTATGTTACATGTTTTAGTTCTTTCTCTGAGATAAAAGTGTCATGGAACTGGAGATTGACAAAAATGCTACTAAACATATAAAAACTTAGATATAGAATAAAAAAAGAGTAGAGTAACGAATGATTCACACAGTTTATAAAAAGTGAAAATGATAAACTTTATATTTTTAGAACAGTTTTAGGTTTACAAAAAAATTAAAAAGGAAGTGTAGAGCTTTCCCATGTACTCCATATACTGCATAGCCTCTCCCATTGTCAATGTCACTCAACACAATGGTACACTTTCACCAAGGATGAACCTACACTGACACATCATAATTACCCAAAGTCCATAGTTTACAGTACATTTCGGTATTGGTGGTGTACTTTCTATGGGTTTGAACAAAGGTATAATGACATAGCTATCATTATGATATCACATAGAGTGTTTTCACTGCTCTGAAAATCCTCTGTGCTCTGCCTATTCATCCCTCTACCATCAACCTCATGCAACCACTGATTTTTTTTTTTTTACTATCTCCATAGTTTTGCCTTTTCCATGTCATATAGTTGGAATCATACAGTATATAACATTTTTTAATTGACTTCTTTAACTTAGTAATATGCATTGAAGTTTCCTCTATGTGTTTTCATGGATTTGATAGCTCATTTCTTTTTATCACTGAATAATATTCCATTGTCTGCATGTACCACAGCTTATTTATCCATTTACCTACTTCAGGGCATCTTGGTTGCTTCCAAGGTTTGGCACTTATGAGTAAAGCAGCTATAAACATCCATGTGCAGGTTTTTGTGTAGACATAAGTCTTCAACTCCTTTGGGTAAATACCAAGTAGCACAATTGCTTCATCATATGGTTAAGAGTATGTTTGGTTTTATAAGAAATGTCAAATTGTCTTCCAAAGTGTCTGCAACATTTTGCATTCCCACCAGCAGTGTATGAGAATTCCTATTGCTCCACAGCCTCACCAGAATTTGGTGATGTCAGTGTTCTAGATTTTGGCCATTCTAATAGGAGTGCAGTTATATCTCATTGCTGTTTTAATTTGCATTTCCCTGATGACATATGTTGTGGATCATTTGTTTATTTATCATGTGTATATCTTCTTTAGTGAAGTGTCTTTTAAAATCCGCAGTTCATTTTTTAAACGGGCTGTTTGTTTTCTTAATGTTGAATAATCTTTTTTATTAAACCTGAAATACCGGCGTGGCCACCATAGCATTGGCTATGAAATGTTATAACTGTACTGCTCTTACTAATAGACTACAAAAGATACTACACTGCTAGTATTTCAGTGATCCATAATGGGATGATGTTTTTAAATATAATGTCATGTGATTCTTCATGTGAAAAGAAGTTTACGTTGCTTTGTCTATTGTCAAGGGTACAGAATGCCAGTAATAATTGAGAAGCTGGCAATACAAGAAAATGTGCTCAGTTTATAGTGAAAGCTACGGAGTCATGTGAACAAAAACGTGTGTGTGTGTGTGTGTGTGTGTGTGTGTGTGTGTGTGTGTGTGAAAAGTAAAGCAGGCGTCCAGCATTGTAGAGAAGTCCATTGATATGAATTTATTTACTGAAAGTTTGAGCATGGTAATTGAATGCTCTCCAAATAACAGTAAGGCTAGAAGCAGGCACATGCACAATGTTCTTATTTCTGAATGAGGGTATTTTGGTTTTGACATAAAATCCTAAGCTGAACTTTTTTTCTAAGTATACATAGATCTGTAAACTGAGGCATCCACCCATTTCAGTCAAGATTCTAGTGCACAAGTAATAACCAAATAATAATTATTATGAAAATCATTTTACAAAAATCACTTAGCCTTTTAACTTACAGGTTATATTAAAATATAACTGGAAACCCATTTAAACTTAAGAAAATTATACTCAACTACTTTACTGAGGCAGTGAAAATTCAGCTCCTATTTCACTCAAATGAAGCCTCAGGCTCAACTAATTAGGAGTTAACAAAGAAACATATAAGCAGGAGATTTGTGTGGAGGGCAGTTAGGGAAAATATCTCCCAGTATCTCATAGGGAAGGGACAATTTACAGATTTCTATTTAGGTGTGGTGCCTTCTATCCACAGTGCCTCACCTACAGGTAATTTTTTGTGAGGTTCACAAATGAACAATGTTTCTGATGGATGAAAAAAATCTGTTGACCACATTAAGAGCTATGGTAAAATTAATGAAGCCACCTGGTTTAGGACAAGTTAAAGGATGTGCTGTTCTCCACAACGTGTCAATGAAAGGATCAGAATATTAATGACAAAAGGAACTTTACATAAATCCCTTCATTTTACATATAAGAAAAGAAGATCATAGATGAGAAAGTAGTGACAGTGCTTAGATTAGAACTTTCATCTCTTGGTCCCTAAATTCTTTTCTTGAAAAAGGAAATCAAAACTTTCAATATTTAACCCAATCTTAACTTTTCACTTATTTATTATTCCTCTTCATAAAACATTAATTACAAATTTTCTACTCACTTGTAATGTACTCGCACATTCACTTTGTAGGCCTTCTTTTCTGAAGTACTTAACTTGTCACTTCTTAATTCTGAGATATATGATACCTTATTATAATAATGAATGAAGAAGATATGGTTTATATATATAGTGAAATATTACTCAGTCATAAAAATGAATGAAATTTTTCCATTTGCAACAACATGGATGGACCTAGAGGGTATTATGCTAAGTGAAATAAGTCAGACAGATGAAGAAAAATACCGTATGATATCACTTATATGTGGAATCTAAAAAATAAAACAAACATAACAAAACAGAGTCATAGATAACAGAAAACAAACTGGTTGTTGTCAGAGGGGAGGGGAGTGGAGGATGAGAGAAATAGTTGAGGGAGATTAAGAGGTACAAACTAAAATAAGAGAGAGAGAAAGAGACCTTTACTATAGTTAAGATATTTAAGATATCTTAAATGCATTTTTATATTTACATAAACAATCTCAGGACCTCCAATTGCCAGTATTTCACATAAAATACTGGATTTGAATCAGCCAGAATTATTTAGACTAGATTATTTAGAAAATAAGTATGTTAACTTCTCATTTTACTATCATCTTTATTCTTTTACTGTCTTCATATTGTGAAAATATTGGGGCTCCTTGAAGGAAGTATGAGCTCTATACTTTTGTCAGTCCCACAAAGTGCCTAGCAAATGCCTTATATCTAGTAAAAATCTGATGAAAATTTCTTATTTGATTGACTGACTCATAACCTTAAGTATATATGCAAATCTTTTTCTTCCCTTATTCTAACATGCTTAAGCATTGGTGTTTTCTTTATTACCCATTAAGATATGAATTGTTCTGTAACAACAATGGTTTTTATAAAATACACATACACACACACACATGCATTTTAAACTTAAAGTCAGAAACAAACAAGCAAACAAATAAAAGGCATAAGTGATTATTTTACTATCTCTAATGATAAGAAAAGATTAAAAGTAACAACAAAAATTAACTAGCTATAACATGCCCATGTACCCATGATAACCCAACTACATTATTGTCATCTAAAGGAAAATGTACCTTTACAAGTGGTTTGACTGAGATTTCTTAGAAATTTAAGATGACTTCCATACCTTTTCCAAATAATTCTACAGTGGTTTTTTTTTTTGTTTTTTTTTTCACAACTATTTTTGAGATGGTGCAGCTGCAGCTGTAAGCATAACAATAGTTCAGCTTACTGGCATCTATTTCCTGATTTAGAAGCAACAGTGAAATAATTGTCAAGACTTGAAATGGAAAGCATACAAGAGTTGTACATTTCAAACTTAATATGAACCTATTTAATTAGTTTTTCTTTTAAAAGTAATACTTAAACAATTTCTCTTTGGGAATGGCTAAATTTGGATTTAAAGATTTTGTGGACTGATTTATGTGGAATATTTTTATTCTTTTATCTTTCATTATAATGACTTTGATATAAGAAAAGAGTTAAAAAGACTTCTCTGTGGCATTTTTATACTTATATAACATAGCTATTATAAATGGTCAATACAAATGATAAAACTTTGAAAGAAAACAAATATATTTTTTCCTAAGAAATGCTAATTATTCATATTATATTTGAAAGTCATGCAGTTAATTTCCTTATTAAATATGCAAATAAATGTCATTGAAAACCACAATGAAAAAAAACTCTTAAGATTTTACTTTGAATAATTTTCCAAGACTAAGCCCTCTGATATTTTAGAAAGTGTTGGAGGGAAAGGGCTACATAATGCCAAACAAAATATTGGAAAGAATAAAACACAATAATGTGGATTATTTTAAACTATTGAATAAGCGGATTTATTTGATTTCACTATGTACTCAAACTAATATATGTCAACTAAAAATACATTTTCTTTTTTTTGTTTCTAATTTTAAGTCATAGATTTATATATTGCCTATCATATAGGTCTTACTTATGTTTATAGTAAACAGTTAACATAAATGCTTACTATATACTATACACTGTGCTTAGTTCACATAGATTATCTCATTTAATTTTCACAACTTTTCTTTATATATTATTACTTTCTATATTTTACAAATGAGACACAGGTAGCTTATAGAAGTTAATACAACTCGTATGTGATAGAACCAGAATTCTAACCATGTTTTTCCATGTTTTCACAAATATAGACTACAGTTAAATTAGCTTGAGTAAAAATAGAAGTAAACATATTGCTACAATATGCTTTCATATTAAAGCATAATAGCTTTTTACAAGTATTTTTTGGTATACTGTAAAGATGCCATTTAATTGACTGGAGTTCATGTTGGTGGACGGTTTACCTTAGCAACTCAAATACTTTTTAGAAGTTTTCTTATTTCTATTTGTTGTTGTTGTTTTTTTGTTTTGCCCTTATTTCTAGCAGCACTTGGGGTGCACATTCTCTCTTATCTCTTGGTGTTTAACTTGCTAAAAAACCTGACCATCAAAGCACTAAGTTAAATGTTTAAATAATACAAAGAAAATTTCAGTGGTCTTTAGAACTACTATCCAATGTTTTGAAGCAGTAATGCTGTTAATGTAAGTCCCTTTGACATAGTAAATGTAATTCAGTTCTCTCCAACTGTAGCTAAATAGTGACATAAAGAGATCCTTGTTTGTATATGAATCACTATTCCAAATAAATTTTTCTAAAGTGATTTTATCTCATGAACTCAATACACTATTGAAATCTAAATATACCACACTATTTTTTATGCTTTGATGAATAAAGCTAGCTTTGGGGATCTTCCATAGAATTCTGGAACTAAATGAGATAGCTGCTAGAGTCATAGTGTAGTTATTGACAGATAAATAGGGTTCATTCATTTAATGATTCCTTAAATATTCATTAAGTGAAAATTATACTGGTCATTGGGATAGATGCTAAAGTCACAGTACCAGTCTTCAAGATGCTCAGTCAACTGTGGGGCAGTGGGGATGGTACACAGACTGTTATAACTGACTGTGATCAATGCCATGGAGAAGTACAGCTAGTATGATTGAGAACCAGGGAAGCAGTTTTGGGGGAGGTGATGATAAAGCTGAATCTCTAGCAGAATTAATTAGAAGTTCATCAGTAAACAATGAGATGACCATTGTGGCAGTAGAAAGCAGAGCACAGAATGAAAAAAAATAATGAAAATGTATACAGTGTAGAGGAGTGACAGGGAGGCTGGGAAGGTAGGCACAGTTCTTGTATGTCCTGCTAAAAAGTGGATTTTACCTAAGACTACAGGGAGTGATTGAAGGAGCTATATAATGTAACTAATGTAAAAAGATGTTTTAGAAAAATCAGGAAGTCAAGAGTGTGCAGAATGAATTGATGGAAAATTAAAGAGGAATAAGAAAAACAAGGTCTGGAAGTAAGACATATTTAGTGGGAGAGGAGAGGAAGACTATGTTTGAGGGATATTAGTATGTGGAAATGGCTAGAATTGCTGAACAACAGGATGTGAGTGATGTAGAGATGCAGGGACCTGGGTTGACTTCTGGGTTTCTAGTTTTGGTAGCTGGATAGAGGAGAAAAAACGGAGCATGTTTGAAGCATACAGGCAGTGATTTAAAATGTGGACAAATTCATTGTATAATGGCCAGGGACCTTCAAAGGGAGATCCAAGGGGTGATGTACAATGGATAGCTGGAAAAAAGAAGTAATTACTTCAAAAAAGAACTTTGAAAAGAAAAATTCCACAGATAAGTAGAAATGGTAAGAATTTCTTTTGTTTGTTTTGTTTTGATTGATTTAATCTATGTAGAAAAGATAATCATTAATTTAGGAATACAATATTTTCAATCTTGAATTGTTTGCCCCAATATTTTTATTATGTCTGTACAATTTTTAGGAAACCTGAAATTGACTACTAATCAGGTATACCATATGCAGTTTTGTATAGTATTAAACTATCTCAGATGGTAGATAATAAAGTAATACTCTGTGCTTGCTATTGGAATAAAAACATACTCCTAAAGAAATTTAAATAGTATATTGAGAATAATTCAATGTAAAGAAATGAGTTAGTAACATGATTGTCAGCTCCAATGTCATTATATTCAGTAACTCTTGAGACTATCTCAATGACAAAGTCCCCTTATTAAATCTTCAAATATTCCTTGGAGCAGGAGAGATTTTTGCCATAACATGTAGACCCTAATTTGAGAGTAACATGTTTATCTGGCAAAAGTCTGACTCAATGTTTAGAGTCATCTCCTAACTACCTTATGGTTCATCCTTATGAAATCCATGTACCACACATCTCAACTAGGAGTGTTTACTAGAATATCAAACTCAGCCCAAATCTATCACCCTTCTTTCAGCGGGTCAGTAATATAATAATCTCCATATGGCAAGGACAGCACATTATTATTATTTGACTAATAATATAAATTTATTACTTTCTGCATAAAAATATGTGTAAAAATATGCAGCCTCAAAAGTAAACCATTAAATTTTTAATCCTACAGAAGAAGTTATTGAATGATTCCTCTGAAAATATTTTAACAAAACTGACTTGAAATTCTTTATAGATATCTCTGCCCTCTGCAGTAGCACTGATATATATAAGGCAAATAAAGAGTTAATAAAGCCAAATAAAAATTACTGAGAATGTGATCTTAAATAACAGATTACTCTTTGAAAATCAACTTTGCACTATCTCTAACAAACTACAAAGTTTATGCAAACTAAGAACACTGCAAACTCAATATTAATCAAATTATTCTATAATTAATGTTATCAACCTTACCCAGAGTGTAACCTACTAACCTTACTTTCAGGATTTATATTTTCATTCTGCAGCCACTCAGATTACAGCTTTTTGAATTATATTTTATTTTATTGTATAACATAATCCCTGATATTTAAATTATCAGTAATTTTGAGAAGTTTAAAAGGCCATTCCCTCATATTTTATGATGGGAAATTCAGTAAATCGTCCTTTTCAAACTTTTATTTTCAGTATGGTTATGGGTATTGTTGTTAATGCGTATTGTTGTTAACCTGAATGAAAATATTCAGGTAGAAGGCAGTTACTTGGTGATGTTCTTGTTGGACTTGGCAGTGAGCTCCTGGGAGTTCACTATATCATTATTCTTGATAAACTTGCATACATGTTACATAAATGTATCAAATATCATGTTAAAATATAAGAAAGAAATATATTTATATGTTTTTCAATAAAATTTCCCAGTCCCTATGTAAGAAATTTCCTTTACTGATTTTCATATGTTGAGTGTTTGCTTTTCTTCCTCCAATTTTATTGAGATATAATTGGCATATTGCACTGTAAAAATTTAAGGTGTGTGGCGTAATGACTTGACTTATATTATGAAATGATTACCACAGTAGGTTTAGTTAATCCATCACCTCATATAGTTGCACAATTTTTTTTCTTGTGATAAGAACTTTCAGGATCTATTCTTTTAGCAACTTTCGAATATATCACGTAGCATTGCTGACTATGATCATAACGCATGTTTACTTTTATTTATGTTTTAGGAAGTTATAATTCTTAGGCCTAAGTATTAGCTACAAAGAAGATGAACACATACTTGCTAATTTGACAGGGTAGATGTTTTCATCTTCTTAGGGATTTTAATTTATAAGCAAACACCTTTTAATTTTTTTTTCCCATTTTTATTTCTATTGCCTAGTACTATACAATGCGTCACTAAGCTTTGGATAGAGGTAAATATAATGATATAGTTAGCATAACAGTAGACAGTACTCATTCAAAAGAATTCTTTTGAGCTCTTCTTTTAAATTTTAGGTATATTTAACAAGACAGTGTTCATTTTATGTTTGCTTCAGAGTAAGCCCTTTGCTGTCAATATGACAAAATCAAGCAAAATGCTGGCTAGTTGAAAGCAGAATCATTTATCCTCTACTGCACATCAAGGAAAGTTAAAGAAAGACTCTAAATTCTGACAAGGCCTTTAAAATACTTGTAACTGACCAATGGGTAGAATGAAAAAAAATGAAGTATTTTATTCAATAGCACCAAAAGATCTCAAGTGACTGTTAGTGAATGCTTGCTGGATCAGACAGTACTGTCACTTTCTAAGAGGCGCTTAGGTTTTTAGAAAATAATCTGTGTGAGGACTTGCCATTGAACAAATTACGAGAGGAACCATATCAGGCCCAAATGACTGCCACTAGATGCCATTATCAGCACACCACTGCTCAGGAACATATGCTGGGCATAAATTTGCTTCCTCCTCTTGTATTTCAGATCTTTATGAATGAACAACATAAAAAAGTTGGAAACAACTCATGTTTTGGGATTAAAAACATTCAAACCAAAAAAACCAAAAAAATACATCTCATGAAGCCAGCCTTAACTTAATCTTAACCCCATATCCAAAAGATTACATCTCCCATTCCCTGAGTTCTCTTAAAGTTGCTGCTGTAAACATGTTATAATCTTTTGACACTTCCCTTTCTTGTGACTCTTGTGATCAATTACTCCATCATTCCTTTTTTAGAAGGGACTTATGGGTAGGTAAGTCTGTTTATTTCTTATAATTGTTTCTTAAGCTCAGCACTGTGCCCCACTAATTGGGTAACTGCAGCACATAAATATAACCTTTCTTCATGAACTTTTACCTTTTCTTCAAAGCAGCTTTTCCACAGGTCAAGGGTAAGTGACTGAAGGCACCTGGGGGATGAAGTAGTCTTGCCCTATATCTTTACCCTGGCACTAATGTACTATCGTTGTAACAGGAGTATGATGGATGACCTCTGCTCATCAGAGGGGTTGACACACTCTTATTTTCCTATCCTTAAATAAATACAAATATTCTGTTAGAAAATACATAGATTTACTTTTTAACTCTTAATTTTCATGAAGTTAAAAATGAGAAAAAATGAAATCAAAAGAAGCCTTAGAGGGCTCACAGTGAATCATAGACATGTCTGGCTGTTCTGACATAAACATAGATAGGAAGCAAAGATCCTGAACGGTGGGTGCCATGGCACTTCACACATAAGTTTGTGGTTTTTCTATCAATCCAATCACCTGGCTGCTCTAGTCTATAATCCTCTCACCCTTAGTGTCTATCAGAATCAAGTCTTGGACCATTAAGCCTGCTAAGGAAGGAACAATGTGCTGTCCTAGTTTGCATTATAATAGGGGTTAGTAAGCTTTTTCTGAATAGGCCATAAGGTTTTTGTCGAAACCAATCAACTCTGTCATTGTAGTGGGAAAGCAGCCACTGATGATACTTGAAGGAATGAGCGTGGCTATGTTCAAATAAAATTTTATTTGTGAGCAGAAATGTGAATTTCCTATAATTTTCCTTAGTCACAAACTATGTTCTTTTGATCTTTTTTCAACCATTTAAAAAATGTAAAAACTCTTCTTAGCTTTTAGGCTATACAGCCACTATGGAGAACAGTATGGGGTTCCTTAAAAAACTAAAAATAGAGCTACATATGACCCAGCAATCCCACTACTGAGAAAACCATAATTCAAAAAGAGTCATGTACCGCAATGTTCATTGCAGTACTATTTACAATAGCCAGGACATGGAAGCAACCTAATATTTATCAACAGATGAATGGATAAAGAAGATGTGGCACGTATATACAATTGAATATTACTCAGCCATAAAAAGGGACTTAACTGAGTTATTTATAATGAGGTGCATGGACCTAGAATCTGTCATACAGAGTGAAGTAAGACAGAAAGAGAAAAACAAATACCGTATGCTAACACATATATGTGGAATCTAAAAAAAAAAAAAAAAGGTCATGAAGAACCTAGAGGCAAGATGGTAATAAAGATGCAGACTTACTAGAGAATGGACTTGAGGGCACGGGGGTGGGGAAGGGGAAGCTGGGATGAAGTGAGAGAGTGGCACTGACATATATACACTACCAAATGTAAAATAGATAGCTAGTGGGATGCTGCTGCATAGCACAGGGAGATCAGCTCGGTGCTTTGTGACCACCTAGAGGAGTGGGATAGGGAGGGTGGGAGGGAGATTCAAGAGGGAGGGAATATGGGGATATATGTATACATATAGCTGATTCACTCTGTTGTACAGAAGAAACTAACATAACATTGTAATGCATTTATACTCCTATAAAGATGTGGAAAAAAAAAGAACAGGCAATGGGCTTGTTTTATAGCATTCTTTATACATATACTGCCAATGGCAGTTGAGACATATGGTAGTATATTCAATTTAATGCAAAATGCCATTGTTACCTTAATCTAAGCTAGAGTAAACTCCTCATTTGCATATTCACACTTGCATATCATGGACTTCCAACAATAATGTATTAACTTTTCAAAACTCTTGTATTTGCTTCCTATCAGTCAAATAGAACATGAAGGAAAATTTTAAAGGCCCTCTTTAGGAAAATACTGAAACCAGCAACTTTCTTTCAGATTCAATGGTGATATGTTTTGCTTTATAAATACCCTTAACTAACACTCATCCAGGAATGATGCACAGGTGTGGTGATTAGCCATAGCTTCAAAGAATTTACATAATTTTCTTCTACAGTATAAATTGGGTCACTCCTTTTAGAAACACCTACCAAATAAATTTCAGAGTTAATATGCTAAATCTATATTCAGGAATCCAATATCTTAGAGATACCTCTGATTAAGTAATGGGCAAGATATTGCATAATTATGGGAGGGCTGGGTCCTGGTAGGGATTCCCCTTGTTAGTATTCAGCTGCTTTTAAGGATGACACTGGATATCAGTAGTTATCTATCTACTCATAGCTCTGGCTTAACAGTACCCTTGTTAAAATCTTCTTTCCTCATATACTTACTTAATTTTTGACTTTTGCAAATTCCTGTATTTGGACCAGTGATCAGAAAACTGTTCATAGCCAGATCACTGATCTGAATGCCATACTCTAATTTTCTAATAAATCAGTGGGCCACCATTTCATAATACTTGCCAAAGATGCCAGGATTAATTCTGAAGTCATGTAAGTATTTTCTTTAGTCAGGCTTCGGTGTCCTTACCCCTTCCTTTTGCCTTTATTTGTTTATTTCTAATTGTCTCTTGTCATCCTACCTGACTATGATTCCTGGGCATTCTCCTTCCTCTAACTTTTCTGCCATCAGATACAGTGATTTCTTCTTATTTAAAGCTTATTTGCATTCTCACCTGAAAAAGTACAGCATCTCAGTAAGTCATGCTTCCCACTGAACCCAATTACTCCCTCAGTGTAAAGCAAAGCGGGCCTGAACATCCCACATGGAATAGGCAACATATGTTTGCTACCATCAACATAACTGGAACATCTGTGTATGAATTCATGCTGTGTGTGCATCACTTTAGTTGCACACTCTTATATGAGACTGAGAGGATGTGCAATTAGGAATAAGGTTTACAGATAATATAACAAAGAAATAGGGGAGTAGATTTGAGAGATGTGTTTACCTTGTGACTGCAGCAGCTCTGTTCTGCTTTCCTGGTAGGACTAAGGTAACTGCAATTACTCATTTAAAATTTTCTCAACCTCATAACTTGAAAGAAATCTCATAAGTGATTTAGAAAGAGTTGGGGAAATGATATCAATTTTGGTTGTTCATTGTATATCAATCCCTTAACAAATTAATAACAATTAAAACAGTGGCATCACAACATTAACCATACTTACATATGCCCATCACTATCTTAAATTCTTTACATGGATCATATTATCTAATGCTCCAAGAACACTATATGCTAAGTCCTATTATGGTACCTATTTGATAGAGGAATAAACTGAGACACGGATGAGTTAAATTGCACAATTTTAAGAGACAAAACCAGGATATAAACTGATATAGTTTGACTTTTATATATAACTCCAGATATAGATATAGATATGTATGTATATATATCTTCATTTTTCTTTTGTTCCTGAAAAAGTATCTCTAAAACAAATGACCATAGTTAAGTCAGATTTGTGTAATTTCTTTTTACTAGTGATAGTAGTTCAAGGGAGCTGGAGGTATACTAGGAAACAATAGCTATATATTCTTTTTCCAAAGTACCTGGGAAGGAAGGAGAAATACCAGGGAGAAGACAGAAGGGAGTTTAAAAACCAGCAGGCATGATAAATGGGGAGAATAATAACTCTCTTTCTTTCTTCCATATCAGTAAACGACAACTAACCAGATGCTTATTTATTACAATCTTCTCAGTCTTGGAAAGCAAATAGGCATGTACTTGCTGTATGAAGAAGACATAAATGCTATAAGGAAAAACTTGAGGAAATAAATACACAAAATATCCATATCTTTATTTTAATCTAACAGCTCCCATGAAAAATCTAGCTGGCATTGAACATTTATAAGGAACTATTATAACTAATTTTATTTCAATATAATTCTACAAGCATATTGATTCCCTATTTTAACAAGGCACTTACGTTCTCAGAATATTTCCATTAGAAATACCAACAAGTACCTAATAGATTTGGAGTTGAGTTTTATAGGCTTTCCCTTCTTTTCCCTTTGTTCTAGTTATAAATCAGCAACTAATTAAAAACAAATCAAACAAACAAAAAAGCAGAGGAAATACAAAATAGTAATGTCAGTTTAAGGGGAAATAGTCCTCACTGAATCAAAATGTAAATGGAAGGTTATTAGCAGCAATAATTATAGTGAATTTTTAAATACCTTTCGTAATCTAGATCTCTTGTAAATTCTGAAGAGAGAAATTCCCAAGACACATAGAAAAAACAGTTATAGTCCTAAAGAAAATTAGAATCTTTGTATATATTCAAGTCCTGTATGACACAAGGAAACATTTGGAGTTTAATTCCAAAGCTATATGTTGAAGAAATGTATAAAGTTACCCAACTTTATTTACAAATGCTGAAGGAATTGAAAGCAGAGAAAGGTGGTCATAGAGTAGCATAAATCAAGGTGAGTCTTTACTGTGTGTTGAAGAAACTATGGAATACAGCGTGAATTAGACATGGGAGCATTTCTTATAAGGGAAAAAACAAAGAAGTGAGAATTAGCACGGTTCTGAAGGTGGCTTGTCTCATTTAGAGGACTTGATTTAAGAGAGTTAATAAAATTAAAGTGGCACTATGGAATGCCTTAAGTATTACATGAAAAATCAATTGTTGTTCCCCTGGGGAATAATAGAGCCCCATAGTAAATTTCCTATAAAAAGGAATTGATATTATGTGAAAAGCTTTTGGGGATATCAATCCATTAAGAAAGTGCAAGATCAGCAATAAGCTACAAGAAACAAAATTATTGGAAGCCAGGAAGACAAGGTAGAAGGCGATGAATTTTCAGTGTGACATAAGAAGAATGGCTGAGAAAATGAAGAGGAATGGTAGAGTGTTATGAAGGATGGAAAAAAGAAGGAAAATTAACCCCAAGATTTAGAAATTTGAGGACAAAGATTATAGTACTAATGATAAAAATAAAGCTATTGCCTAAGAAGACAGTTCCATCATGAGGCACAATAAATTTTCTTTTAGACATTTTGGCTTGTTAGTGATGACAAATAAATGTCGCTGTTATCTACAGACCAGTGAATCAAAAGGTCATGAAGATCATATTGACAGAGAAGAGACTGAAGGAAAGTGATAAGCATTTGAAATCAGTAAGTATAGAATAAGAGAAGTTCAAGGTCTGAGCTAGTGAAGGACAGAGAGACTGAATGAATTAGAGGAGGAACAACCCTACAGTACACTCCAGTTAATGGCAAGAAAGGAACATGGTTCAACAATGAAGGAGTGACTGTCATTCACTAAACAGTTAAAGAAGAAGATAATTGAATCACTATCTCATTGTATTCATGGAAAAGGAAGAGTTTTTGAAGACTCATACATTTATAAAGTGATTTGTAATCCTCAGTTACAATACTCATCACTTTATTATTGATAATGTGGGTATCATATACCTCTATGTATAATATAGAGATAAACTATATCTTATAAATTCTCCTTATCAAAATCTCCTACCTTCATCACCCATTATATATGTATTTTATACTGGTACATGCATAGATAAAAGAAGGTAGACAGGGAAAACACTTTAGTATAAATATAGGCTAAAAGTGTAATCTCTAACAGCAAAGAATCTTGATGCTTCCTTTTTTTTTTTTTTTTTTTTTTTTTTTTTTTTTTGCGGTACACGGGCCTCTCACTGTTGTGGCCTCTCCCGCTGCGGAGCACAGGCTCCGGACGCGCAGGCTCAGCGGCCATGGCTCACAAGCCCAGCCGCTCCGCGGCATGTGGGATCTTCCCGGACCAGGGCACGAACCCGTGTCCCCTGCATCGGCAGGCGAACTCTCAACCACTGTGCCACCAGGGAAGCCCGATGCTTCCTTTTTTAAACTATGTTCTTATGGGCAACTGACTTAATTTATCTGTCCCTCATTTCCATTATCAATATCATCCAAAGAATAAGAATAATATACTTATTGACTTAATGACTGACTTAATGACTCATACTTTCATTATAAGCATTAAATGAGCTAACTCATGGAAAGTAAACAGCAGGCTTTGTTACATATTAATTATGTACCACATATCTTTTTCTATATGCATATGGATATGTTTAAATTATATATAATGGTTGTGTATAATGAATATTATATTATGTACATATATATGTGTACTCATTACATACATATGATTATGAGTGTTTAGTTTATATTCTTGTGTTTGTGTATATGTGAAGTTGTTGCAGATGAAGAAAACCTAATACTACTTAAACATTTCTCCCACAAACGAAATAGACGTTTTCAAATACACGTTTATATTCAACTCCAAGGATCTGAAATTGTACGTTTGTCAAAACTTTAGTTTTCATGCATTTGTTTTTGGTGAGGTATGGAGAGTAGGGGATGAGTTTTTTTGGCCAGTCACTGACGTTAGGGAGCTAGGCATAGTTTCTTACACTCAATTGTTTCTTGAAGTGAGAGTTCTCACAATAAATGGTGTAAACATTCCAAGTAAGTAGTAGTTTAACACATAATCAAAGCAACAGAGTTTCACAGTAGTAACCTCTCTGCAGTAACCTCTCCTAGAGTGACAGGGCAAACATTGCTTTTATATACTCAACTGAACACTCTTTTTTTGGATAGATGAGGATTATAGTTTATTCATAAATTCTAATAATATTTCAGTAACTCAGTTAAAATGTCTACTGTAATGTTCTTCACAGCTGTTAACAATGTTAATTTTTAAACATAAATCCCTGATAAAGTACAATTAAAACTAATAATCTGTATCCTTAGATTTAATGGTTAATTTAGAAAAATGATTGTAATCTATTTTTACCCTTCGGTATTACCTGATTTCTTGGGTGTAGATCTGTTGCTGCCTGGTAACATAGTTTTGTTTATTTGCTTGTTTGTTTCATAAAGTAGTCTATAAATGTGTCTGCAAGTCATTCATGAGAAGTAGGCCAGCAGAGAAATGTTAACTGTCCACAAAACTTTAAGATACTGGAAAACAGGGATCATGTCTTTTATCTTCCTTTTCCAAATCTAGAAAAAAAAATCTGCTTGACACAAATAAAGTAATTACTGTTTATTGAATGAATAAATTAATATCTCCATGTTTCAGAAAATGGAGCCAATCACAAAGAACACAGATCACTCAAGGTCACATGTAGAATTAGATAAAAATAAATGGTGAGGTAGATATTTCCATATTCTTGGGAATACCCTAGGGCATGTTCTCAAGGCCTATTCTCTGGAAATTATTCAATAGACAAAGTTTTTGTTTGATTTGTTTTGTTTTCAGTTTTCTTTCTTTGATGATCTGGTCTAGTTTCCCTTATAGATTGACCTCCCTCCAAATACCATTCCCCTGCAGGATCAGAAAAGACCCACACCTCAGATTTTCTCCTTCTTTCTCTTTAGTAGATTCTATTATTAGCTCATGAGCCTTAACTAGTTCTCTTTTAATGAATTATTGGATTAATAGTAGTCAAATGCTATCTTGTTCTAATTGTATTCTTGCAGCCAAAAAATCAAGGTGTGATTGTGTTTTAACAGAACATGTAGAATTTCCATGTGGGCAGGTAAATGTTACCTCACTTACTGGACTAAGAACTCCTTATGGGCAGGCACTTTGTGTCTCTGACTGTAATTACCCTGAAACCTGTCACTGCAGGTGATTTTTGATTGGCATTCAATACACGTTTAAGCAATTACATAACCTTAAATTCTTCTGATAGAAAATAAACTGTAGGGCTTCCCTGGTGGCACAGTGGTTAAGAATCTGCCTGCCAATGCAGAGGACACAGGTTTGAGCCCTGGTCCGGGAAGATCCTACATGCCGCGGAGCAACTAAGCCCGTGTGCCACATCTACTGGGCCTGCGCTCTAGAGCCCACGTGGCACAACTACTGAAGCCCGCGCTACTACAGCCCATGCTTCTCAACAAGAGAAGCCACCACAATGAGAAGCCCGCGCACGGTGACAAAGAGTAGCCCCTGCTCACTGCAAGCAGAGAAAAGCCCGCGCACAGCAACGAAGACCCAACACAGCCAAAAATAAAATAAATAAATTTATAAAATGAAAATAAACTGTAAATAGCATCTATACTATTTATTGTTACTTAAAGTTTGTAACTGTCATTATTTCAATCCAGCACACCACTATCTGTGCTGGTTTTAGTGAGACTGTTAGCAAAGAAAAAGGACTCACTTCTCATTTTGTGTTCTGTGTCCAGAAATAGTTTACTGGTAATACTGAGAGATAACTCACTGGGGATCTGGTTTAAATTCAAATAAAGGACTTGAAAAGGAAAACTCCTCTGTTCCATTGCCCTTAGCTAATATTGTTATGCTAATCCTAAGTATGCGTCATACTGCCAGAAGCTTAAATGATCAACAGAAGCTACATGTTTTTCTTCTGATTTATTTTTAGCCATATTTTAAAATTAAGCAAGTTAAGTTTCCTCTTAATATTTTCAGCTTCAGTTAATGTATCCAATAGCAATGTAAAGAAACAGAGATCTTTTAAAAGATTCAGAAAATCAGTTAAACACAACTTTCTACATGTGGCATCAAATGATAAGAGGATTTGAAAGTTAAATTTAGAGGATGAAGACAATCAATTGAACATGATTTATAGACCATTAACACTATTAACATATCTTGTTTTGAAATATATTCAACTTTCCCTAAAATTAAAAAAAAAAATCCTTGAAAAGGAATGACCTTTTTTATAAACCAAACACATGTTTATTGTGATTGCAATTAATCTCATAAGGAACAAGAAAACACCAAGCTACTAAATGTACAGCAAATATTTACATTTCCTCCTTTTTCCAAATTGTACTATCATTTATATATTCCTAATGTGGTCATTATCAGTATAATACCTAAGATCATAAAATTAATCATTTTAGAATTAAGATATAACTTATAATAATTTAGTTTATAGGCAAAGCCCCATTTTATGCTATGTTTATGGCACTATAGGGAATGATAAAGGAAAAACTCAGTTTTCCTCCTTCTGTGTAGAAAAACCCAGGTCTTTCCTGTGTTGTTTTTCTTGTGAGTCTCCTTTATTTCACTTCACTTCTGACACTTCTTGTCACCAAATGTGTGAAGGTTTCCCCCAACAAGCAATTCTCTGTGACACCAGCTGGGTGTCCTACAATTTAATTCAATTCTGACACTACCTAGAGATGATGTCATATCCCACAGGTTAAATGCTCAGTATCACAAAACTGCCCTCTAACCCCCACTTCAGAGACCCATTGCAAGCCCAGACAGAGTATCACCTGTGCTTCTGAACAATCAGCTACATATCAGAGGTTCCAATGACCCCTTCCTTTGGTTCAATTAATTTACTAGAGTGACTTACAGAACTCAAGGAAGCACTTACTTATGTTTACCAGTTTATTAAAGGATATGATGAAGGATACAGACAAACAGCAAGATGAAGAGATACACAGGGTGAGGAATAGAAGGAGGGAAACTCTCCAAACTCTGAAAATTTGGAATTCTCTGGAGGCTTCATCACATGGGCATAATTGATTATTAACTCCATTTTTTAGCCCTTCTCTTCATTCTCAAGAGAATGAAGGGTAGGGTTGAAAATCCCAAGCTTCTAATTATGGCTTGGTCTTTCCAGGGATCAGCCCTCATCTAGGAGCCATCCAGGAACCCACCCAGAATTGTCTCATTAGAACAAAAGACACTCCTATTAACCAGGAAATTATAAGGGTTTTAGGAGTCCTGTATCAGGAACTGGGGTCAATGATCAAATATTAAAACAAAAGATGTTTCTAGTGCTCTTATCACTTAGGAAATTACAAAGGATTTAAGAAGTTCTGTGCCAGGAACCAGGGACAGATATATATATATATTTTTTTTCCATTATCTCACAGGAACTTACATGAATTTTATATATACACCCTTATTAGACTTTTTGCTGATAGCCCTGACACCAAGGTGTTTGCTTTTGATTATCTGTATCAATTCCCCAGGTACTAGATGAGTGATGGATTTAGAAATCCATCAACCCACCCCCAAAGGCTTACATGCACAGATATACTCCTGGTTCACTCCAGCTGCCTAGTTAGCAAGGGGGGGGGAATTAAATGCTCTCATCTGGTTAAATATATAGATAGATAAATATAGATATAGATTCATAGATATATAGAAATATAGATAAATAAATCACCCCAAATCACCAAAACTAATGAGACCAAGTTCCCTTGCTGAGTTTATGATTAACTTCTCTATCCAAAACTTTATCCATTTTCTTCTACTTCCCCTGTTTCCCTCAGGATTGAGGAGTAACAAAGAAAATGAGGGGTTGAAACCAAGCAATCCCCTGACGGGCTTCTCAATAACAGACCACTTTTTGTTCCTCACCTCTTGTTTAAAGAAAAACTTCAGTCTCCTGAACCTTCCCTGAGTTTCAAAAATTCTAGCTCAAGGGTTAATAATCAGATGAGTAAGAACATGCAGAGACAGAGAATAGCAGTCTGGCAGGAGAACTGGTAACAATTTAAACAATAGATCAGCCATATAACAAAGTCACAGGACCATTACTTTCTCCCTGAAGGACATGGATAACAAAGTCTGACACACATACCTAAGTTGTTTTTACAGAAGCCAGACTCCCACCAGACGGAAACTACTGACCCTGAGGGCAGGCATGTAGACTCCAGACCAGTTGGAACCAGGAGGTTGATGACTGAGATTCCCGAAACATCACCCTGTTACTTCACCATCAAAGAATCAGAGAATTGTGTACTAGCTAATCACACACCCTGTGACCCTCTCCCTCCCACGGTCTTTAAAACCCTTCACTGAAAGCAATCTGGGAGTGTGGGTCTTCTGAGTACGAGCTGCCTGTGCTCTTTGCCTGGAGCCCTGCAATAAACACTATACTTTCCTTCACCACAACCCCATGTCAGTAGCTTTGCTGCATGTTGGGCAATTGGACCTAAGTTCAGTTTGGTAACACGATTAGCACAATGGAAAAGGATATGCATACATAGAGAGATTTGATTGAAAGAGTAGACCTTTATACTTATGAAAATGTACTTTGTATATTGTGATATTATACTACTAATTATTATTGGGTACCTGCCCAGTGCCTAGGTGTACATTGCAAGTCAAATCTTTGCAAATTGGCTTCAGACCTGCAAAATGTCCTTTCCTCTCCAGTTTTCACTCTACATTAGTATAATAGAAAGGATAAAACTTGCCATGGTCAAGAGAAAAACAAAACCAAAACAAAAAATCAACAAACGAAACTGGCAGCAGGAGCCTGACCAAGCCTATGACATACCCATCAAACTGAAAACTACCAGTGATATTGGAAAATCTTATTTACCGACTTGGAAACCTGTTGAAAAAGCTACAAATGTTGATGAATGAAACAGAAAAGCCACAAAATTGCATATAAAAAGAGGAATTATTATATTACTAAACCTAGATAATACTGTCTCATAATTTTTTGTGTGCAAAAATATGCCTGTATAAATGTTTATGTTTGTTATAAAAAATGAAATGTTACACTTTGAAACAAATTAATTATAAAATCAGATGACGAATAGTTTCATTAAAAATACAAGAATTTGGACTTCCCTGGTGGTACAGTGGTTAAGAATCTTCCTGCCAATGCAGGGGACATGGGTTCGATCCCTTGTCCGGGAGGATCCCACATGCTGTAGAGCAACTAAGACCATGCGCCACAACTACTGAGCCCATGAGCCACAACTACTGAAGCTTGCGTGCCCTAGAGCCTACATGCTGCAACTGCTGAAGCCTGTGTACCTAGGACCCGTGCTCCTGAAAAAGAGAAGCCACCGCAATGAGAAGCCCGTGCACCACAACAAAGAGTAGCCCCCACTCGCCACAACTAGAGAAAGCCCACATGCAGCAACAAAGACCCAACGCAGCCAAAAATTAAAAAATTAAAATTAAAAAAAATGCAAGAATTTAAAACAAAGTCCAAGGCAAATTAATATATCTGTTAAACTCTTTTCAGATTTTTTGAGATGAAAAGTAGCTGTGATTAAGTAATCAAAAAAGGTATTTTATATATATATAAAGATATATATATGGATTCTTCAGTACAAATGTATAGAATATACATATACATACATACATATATATATATACACACACGAATTCCTCAGTACAATGTATAGAAGCAATTATATAATGATGAAATATCACTTCATATCTACGTGTATTTCTGATCCTGGAGAAAAGAATATATAATTTAAAACAAATAATTTGGTGCAATTTATTAAGGGGGAATAACCATTGTAATTCTATACTTGCTATTACTGGTGAAAATGACAAATTGTGGGTTAGAGCCCAAGTGCTGTAAATAGCATGTTTCAAACAGCCAGGATCAAAATGCCTTTGGAATTGGAATAGAGAGCAGGAATCACTGAAAATATGACTCCCTACAAACAGTTACATGTAAGGGTGTGTGTGTGTGTGTGTGTGTGTGTGTGTGTGTGTGTGTGTGTGTGTGTATGTGCTTGTGTGTATAAAAATATACTTGTAATTGACATTTAACAGATGACTTTTTCTGGTTTTCACAGACTACTTGCTTTTGTTAAAAAAGAAAAAGGCTACTAAAAGGATTCAAAAAGATCTTTAAAAAAATCCTTTACACCAAATGGTTCCATAATTATATCAATATATTTCATATTCAAGAAACATCAGTCAGAAACAGGTATTGGGATGATATAAATCAATCAAAGTAAAGCCTCAAAACAAAAATAAATAAGGTCCTAGTGCTATTTCTTTTGATAAAGATGACTTTCAGCAGCAAAAATTCTATATTTTGTAGAATGCGACCACTTTACCCTCTGAATCAAGCAGAGTGTGGAGATACACAGGAAATGCTACTGATTTTAAGCATTATTTGAACCAACAAACAGATTTAAAATGACCTTCCACTGTGACAACAATATCTATAATTTGAAAGGAGTTTGTAGAGGAAGAAATGTTGCAAGGTCTGGAGTAAGATAAATGGCAATTTATGGAGGTCAGTTGGCCAATTTCAGATCAAAATAGTTGATATTGCCTCAAAGCAGTAAATATATCAACACAATTTCTGGAAAATCACAATTTGAGGATACTTTAATTTTCAAGGAATTGCTTTACTAGGCACTTTGGAATTGCTTTATCTATATAGCTAATCGTATAACTTTGCTGTTTTCAGGTATGTTCATAGCAATAGAATGTACTGGCTCCTTAAAAAATATAACTAGAGAAGTTGATCTGTTTTCAGGCTTGCTGAAATGACATTATATAATGAACTGTAAGTCTCAGGTCATCCCATGATTCAAAAAGTAGAAATAATAACAATGAGTATGTTTTTACAAGTTAAGTTCTTTTATATAACCCATGGATATTTTTCATTTAAACCTAGTGATGTTCTTCGAGGTTCATTCTGTTTCCCCTGTTTTATAAATAGTTAGACTTGGAACCCATGGTTTCTGTGATTGGTCTGGACTTACGTTTAAACTTACAAACAGAAGTCAGTTCAAAGGGTACAAAGTTTCAGTAATGCAGGATGAACAAGCTCTGGAAATCTAATGTACAACATAGGGTCTGTATGTAACAATACTGTACTGTATACCTAAAAATTTGCTAACAAGGTAGAGCTTATAAGTGTGCTTACCACACACACAAAATGATATAAAAATAAATTAATAATTAAAGAGGTCATGAGGAAATTTGTAGAAGTGATGGATAAATTAATGGCCTTGGTTGTGGTGATGATTTCACAGGTGTGTACTTCAAACTCATCAAGTTAAATATCTATAACTTTTTTTAAACTTAATTATCTTTCAATAGAGTTTTTTTTTTTTTTTTTTTTTTTTTTTTTTTTTTTTTTTTTTTTTTTTGCGTTACGCGGGCCTCTCACTGTTGTGGCCTCTCCCGTTGCAGAGCACAGGCTCCAGACGCGCAGGCTCAGCGGCCATGGCTCACGGGCCCAGCCGCTCCGCTGCATGTGGGATCTTCCCAGACCGGGGCATGAACCCGTGTCCCCTGCACCGGCAGGCGGACTGTCAACCACTGCGCCACCAGGGAAGCCCCAATAGAGTTTTTTAAAGTAGTTTAAAATAATTCAAGATTTTCCATAACTATTCAGTATTCTAAGTTGGAAGATCTTAGTATAAATCAGCATGTAGAGCTTTAGAGGTTATACATTTATAATAATTAAAGATGATAAACAGAAAACATGAAAATTAAACCTGTCAAAAGACAAAGCCATGTAGAATGAACACAAAAAACTTCTAAAAGTGACCAGAGAAGGGATATTCTTTTTTTTTTTTTGAAGATTCATTTATTATTTATTTATGTATTTTTGTCTGCGATGTGTCCTAGTTGCGGCACTCAGGATCTTCATTGAGGCATGCGGGCTCTTCGTCCTGGTGCAGGGGCTTCTCTCTAGCTGTGGCGCGCAGGCTCCAGAGCCCGTGGGCTCAGTAATTGTGACAGGAGAGCTTAGCTGCCCCGCGGCACCCCGCATTGTAAGGCGGATTCCTTGCCACTGGATCACCAAGGAAGTCCCAAGAAGGGATATTCTTTTAACCCAGCAGGGTATCCATCCAGAAAAACATTTGCCTTTCTAACCAACTTCTACCTGGACCCTCAGAAATTCAAACTTCTCATTGTTTGCTTCATTCTTTCAGGCCCCATCTATCTGAAAACTTCCCTTCAGTCTCATTTTGGAAACTTGTATTCTGAGTTCACCAAATTATTTTGTTGTGCCCTTACTCAGCATTCAGCTCAAACACTGTGTTCTTGTTCTTGTTAATCTGGTTTACAGGCAAAACATAATCTAATTAAAAAGAGCTAAAGGAAGTATTTTAAGTATTTCCTACTGATTGGGTATTTTGATAATTACTTAGAATTTCCTTGGTTGGATTTTTCAAGGCTTAAAATCAGGATAGTTTTAGTTATTAGAATTTCCTTACAATGATTTTCCTAGAAGAAAAACTTACCAACGTGCTATTTTTAGAAGTCTCTGCAAATGTTGAATCATTCATTGCTTTACCAAGTGTCTATTATTTTTATCCATTCATCTGCTCAAAACAAAGGTATTAGGTAGAGCTAAAAATCATCTGTGAAAATATCTTGATGTTTGCTATTTCAGTGTGTCAAAATCTGGAGAGCAGGAAGGGTTAGGCAATAGTATTTTGAAAATAACTTTTTACAAGGAACTTTGACATATCCTTTAGCTTTATTTGCCCCCATTTGCTTTATTATTCTCTTTTTCAGTTTATATGTATGTATACTGTTTTGTCTGAACCACTGAGAGTGAAACGGAAACATCCTTATCCCAACCTCCATCACTAAATACTTCAAGGTGTATTACCTAAGAACAAGGTCATTCTTTTTCATAACCCCATTAATGAACTTTAACATTGATTTAATGCTATTATTTAATCCACAGTGTATATTCCATTTTTTTAATTTGTCCAGTAAATGCCATATATAGCTTTTCTTTTTTTTTTCCCCCTCATCCAGGATCTATTCCAGGACTACTCATCACGTTTGTTTGTCATGTTGCTTTAGTCTCTTCTATTTTGGAACATTAGTTCAGCCTGCCTTTGTCTTTCTTCACCTTAACATTTTTGTAGAAGGTCCCACAATTTGAGTTATTCTAACATTCCTTCATGATTAGATTCATGTTATATTGTGGGGGGGGCAGTGATACCACAGAAATGATGCTGTGTCTATTACATATTTTGAGATTAAATTTTTTGGAAAGTTCAGGTCTCAGAACTAACTGGAATCATATTAAAGGAGAGGTAATAATCATAAGATTACAGAGAGGATAAACTACCAGAAACATAAATGAATTGCTTTTTAATAATTTATTTTTATTAATCCATATCACATGCCAGGAACTGGAATAGATGTTAGGACTATATTGATAAAGATGCTGAATGACTATCATCAAGGATTAGCAAACTACAACCTTCTGGCCAAATCCAGCCATGGCCATTCATTCCTGGATTGTTTATGGCTACTTTTGTGCTGCATTAGCAGAGTGGAGTAGTAGTGATAGAGATCTTTTGGCCGACAAGGCTGAAGATGTTTACTATATGGTTTTTCAAAGAAAAAGTTTTCCAGTCCCTGTTCTAAGACAGCGTAATTCTAGCTATTGTATTTTTTTTAGATAAACAATTATTTATCTAAAACATATGAGCAATGAGAAAAATAGATTAACAGTCATGTGGCTTTATTTGGGGTGATGAGTAGATTTTGATGTATCTTGTAAATATTGCACTATGTAGTACAAAATATGCAATACTTTAAAGTCCTCTACTATTCATATTCTAGGCCTTACTTAGGAAGAATAAGTGATGCCACTTAGCCAGAAATCCCTAGTGTTTCTGAGCCTGCATCTCCCTAACTGTTGTTCTCTTGCCTACTGCCTACTGTAGACCTTATTTCAAAGGACTAAGCTCAAGAGGCTTCGCATTTCCCGTATCAGCAAAGACTTTCTCTTTCCTTCAAGCGATTTATTAAAGAAGGAATCAGATTGACTTTAGTGAAATATATTCCATTTTTCCTGAAGACAAAATTTTGTCCCATTTAAGAACTCTTCTGCTTATGTCTTGAGCAGAATCACATTTTCAAACTGGTGTCTGGACACGCGAATAAATCCCATTACCCACTAATAGGATTTGTCTGCACACCTCCTGTGCACTCCTTTGGTAACTGAGAAGTCCTTCACAGTGGGCTGTGTTTTTTCTTTAGGTTTATTCTGACATCTGTCCAAATAATTTCACTCTATGATGTGTTTGTTTCATTTAAACCCACCAAAAGGGTGAGAGACTAGTAGTTGATAAAATTCTTGAATAGCATCAGTATTCTTCCTTATTTCACTCAAGGAGATGCCCTAAATTTAACCTTTGTCTGGGAAGGAATGACAGTTCAACCATTTGCAGAGTAACTTGGGGGTGAAACCAACAGCTGTGTTCTTAGATGATGCGTTAGTCACTACCATTTTTAAGTCCCTGTCATTCAAGCTGCCTCGAAAATGTGTTTAAAAAACTGTTAAAGAGTAGTAGTCTGCAAAAATGGAAATGCTGCTAACTTGATAGTAGAAATATACTTTGGGAAGTAATGAGAACATGCTGTACTTTTTAGGCGAGGATGGTAATTTACACTAATAGTAGTGTTACCAAACAGAACTTGGGTTCCTCGCCCTCACTCAGTAAAGCCAATCTACTGACACCAGGTTGGGGTGAAGGAAACTGCAGCATTTATTGCTGCTAAGGGTGCTAAGCAAGGAGTACGGAGCAGCTAATGCTCAAAAGGCCTGAACTCCCCGATGGCTTTCAGGAAAGGGTTTTTAAAGATGGGGTAGAGGTTGTGGGGTGTGTGATCAGCTTGTGGACATTCTTCTGATTGGTTGGTGGTGAGGTAATTTGGAGTCAACATCATCAACCTCTGGTTCCAACCAGTCTGGAATCTCTGTGCTTATGGGCAGCATACAGTTTTTGATAACTTCTTCCACCTGGTGGGGGTTTCAGTATCTGCAAAACAGCTCAAATGATACATCTCAGAATATTCTCTACAGCCCTTGAGAAGGAACTAAAGGCCCTTGACTTTGTTTAATGGCTAAACTATTATTATTTTGTCTTGCTTGACTGTTGTCCTTTGCTTCTGCATTTTTTCTCACTTCTCTGATTAAGTTTGTTCTTTGAACTCAGGGAAGGCCTAGGAGGCTAAAGTTTCTCTATAAGCAAGAGGCAGATGGAGGACATGGGGAGTGGGAGTCTGTCCTGGGAAGGCCCCATAGGGTCCTGCTTAGTTGCAAGAGTACACCTTGGTTAAACCAGATCAGTAAGATTAATATTAATTAATATTATTATTGAGGGAAGTATAATTCCTCAATAATATTGAGTAATTATACTCAATTAATATTGAGTATAGCCTCTCTGGCTATACCTTCATTGCTAGTTACTAATAAGAGGTACCCTCCATATCTCCCACTGAATACTTCTCTGTTTTTAGTCTAACCTGCTAATGATAACAGTACTAACATTTGCGGGAAATTGATATTCCGTACCATATTCCTTACTTATTTTATCTGCAATTCTTACAATCTTTCTGCAAGGCAGACATTATTGTCTCACTGTTACAGTTAGAAGAATGGGCCATGGGAATGACTTTAACTCTTTAAAGGCCAGTTAGTAATTGACAGAGTTAGGATAAAACTTAGATCTAATGCCAAAGCCCAATTACTTTTACCCCAGTGCTTTATACATACTATTGGTGATTATTTGACTGTATTGATTAAATGTAGAGCAAATTTTCAAAATACTAACTGCAATTTGAACACTCTTTGTTTTCATTGAGCTTTATTTTATTCCAGAATCACATTTTTCCTAATTGCAAAATGATACAGGTAACCAAAAAACCCTGTGCAGTGAGAGTGAACCTGCATTATTTATACATTTTTTGAAACCTGCTCATTACTTTACTGCTTGACATTGCCTGATACATGCCAATCTTACACAAACAGGAAGACTTCTGGATATTGAACTTTTTCTTGTCAAATGATATTGAACCTAAAATATGCATTCAACTTCCATACTCTAAGTTTTATGTTTCCAATTTTTTATAGAAACTGTCCTCAAGTTAGCTGAAATGTTAGTAAATTTAATTATTTTAATTAATCTCCCTTTAAAAAGTTTTAATTGTTTTTAGAGACAAATGCAAATAGCCATAATTTCATATAGATCCATACAAAATTAAAAAGTAATACTTGCATATAAATTTACCAAACCAAGTGGACTTTACTTGTTACCATGTTAAATGCACACTAATTTTAAATAGAGATAACAGATGTTACTGGAAACCTCCTCCCAAGACTTACTATGAGATGTCAGAACCATCCCTGCAAATCCCAGACACCGTAGCAACCCCTTCTACTTCTGCCTTTATAAGAAGAATGAGGCGTGGAAAGAAGGAGATAACAGAAGCAGAAAACCACTTATTTTGAAGGAAATGAAGTATTTATAGTAAGAACTATTTTCTTTGTCTAAAACAAATTTAATAATGTGGGGGAAGGGACAAATGGGAAGTCTCCAAGAGGATAAAACTTATGATGCAGAATGCCTACAAAAGGGGAGGCTACCTGATTGAACTGCAGACTCTCCAGAGCCATGAATGTTGGAGTGACACATAACCAGCAAGGTGAAAAGAGACTATAATGTGGGGTCCAAATAGAAAAGAATCTAGTGGAATAGAGGATCATAAGAGGAAGAAGAAGAAAATGGAACTGTTTAAGGGGCCACTGGTTCAAGTGAGGTTATGCCTCACCAGGAAAGAGAAGTGGAGATATAGGACCAATGGGAGACATAGCCACTCTCTATGAGAGAGATCTTATTAAAAGATAGGATGGCTGTGGAGTGGAGTAGTATCCCAAACACATACTCATTCCTTCCCACATTGATGAAGACCATGGTAATGAAACAGAACCAAGCCAAAGCCATGCAAGGATCTTGTCCCAGCACTGGTGTGGTAACTTGCCCAACTGGACCCTTGTCTCCCCTATCTGACTTCCATATCCCCATTCTATAGGGCAATGCCAAGGAAGAAATAGAGGAGGAGTAGAAAATCAGACCTCCATTTTCCCCCCATTTTATCTCTCCCAAGGCACACATTTTACCAACAACAGAGAAGAGGAATGCTTTGGATCAGGTAAAAAATTGCAAAGTTAAATTGGACTGGTCAGAAAATTATCTAATCCACTCAGGATGATTTTATGTGAATGTGGATTATATATGGTCCAATTGTAGGACAGTGGTTTGTATAAATGCAAATATTATCATTTTTATACCCCATTGAGACAGAACTTCAGTAGCTGGTTATAAAAATTTTAAATGCCTGTGCTATAACCATGTGCCTTTCAAAAACTGTGTTCTTATGGTTCTCATAAAATAAAGGCTATTGTCACTTATGTAAAATAATTTATAATATTAATAAGTCCTTATGGTCAAACAGAAGTGCATCTTTCATGACATGGTATGAGTATCTTTTGTGACATAGGAAGATAAATAATGGGATGGAAAGGCAAGAGGAAAGGGTTGAAGCTATGATAGGAAAGGTACCTGTTATAGCAATATTGAACATTAAGCTCTTTTATTTTAATCCTCATTATTCCTGTATCCAAACTGCTAAACTGATACTACTACTATAACAAAGAATTTGGGGTTTGCTAGAGTAAGATATAAAGGATTTGAATTTGACAATTACTCTTGAAATGTACACATTAAATATAATCTAATGGGCTGGGGAAGGGGGGATTCAACTGAGGCTGAATTTCATAAGAGAACAGGAAAGATGAGAATCTCTGAGAGGAATTCACCATTAAGGATTGAGAGTCTAAACAAGACTTGTGACCCAGACCTAGTTTCTGAAGAAAGCATTTGTTCTAGGCTCTGGCTTGTGTCCACTGGAGCCTATAATTTTCAAATTTCACCTCCGTCATCCTCTTGCCTGGATTAGAGTAATCAACTGCTAATTTGTCATTCTGTTACCAGAGAGTAGGTTCTTATATTGCTGAGAAAAAATTCAGAGACAAGACATGGAGGTAGCGAGAGCAAAGCGAGGATTTGTTAAGCCATAGTGTGCTCTCAAGGGGAGAGCGGGCAGACTCAGGTGAGTAGCTGCTCTGAGTTTCTTTGGCAAGCTGGTTATATTGGGTGTGAAAATGAATGAGTGGAATATTCATTGAGGAGGAAGGAATTTGGGGTCATAGTTCCTGATTTTCATTCCAGCTCCACCTTCCTGAGAAGAGGAAGGATTTTTGTCCTTATTTAGTCTATTTTTTTTTTCCTAAAGCATTTTTTAAAAAATTGAAGTATAGTTGATTTACAATATTGTGTTAGTTTCAGGTATACAGCACAATTGATTTATAAATATATTCATATATATATTCATACTCATATACATATGTATTCTTTTTCACATTCTTTTCCCTTGTAGGTTATTACAAAATATTGAGTATAGTTCCCTGTGCTATATATTGAGTCCTTGTTGATTATCCCTTATTTGGTCTTGATTGGAAGTGTCATGGCATTGGTGCATGATGGGTACTTCTTATCTGCAAGGCTAATTTTATTGTAATGAGGGCATAATGAGCAAAAGTTTACATTTGGATGCTGGAGAGTCCCACCTTTCCCCACCTTTCTTTATCTGCCTCTAGGACCCTTGTCACCCCAAAATGTGTGGTTTCCTGTCAGTCCAGCATTTCCTCCTTCTCTTTGTCTGCCCACAGACCCCCATTGTTCACAAGATGTATGGTTTCCTGCCACATGGCCTGTGCCCACCCTACTTCTCTGCTCATATCTAGCTATCTGCCTGCTCTGACAGTTCTACAATCTATTTTAAAAACAGAAACAGAATGTCTCAATTAAAACATAAGTCAGATCATTACACAACTCTGTTCAAAATCCTCCAAAGTGAAAAAAACAAAGTCCTTAAAATGGCCCATTGGGCCCTACAAAATTTGATCTACCACCATGACTGCATTACCTATCTAATCTCATTTTTTTCTAATCCCCCCTACTGTTTCTTTTCCAGTTCCATCCACACTAACCCTCTGCTGCTCTTCAAACACATCAGGCCATAGGGGCTCTGCAATCACCACTTCCTCTACCTGGAACACTCTTTTCCCAGATATCTACATAACTCACATCTTCACCTTCAAATCTTTGCTCAAGTATCACCTGTAACCTGAGCACCATATTTATATTTGCCATGTGCCTCACCCGGTCCCCGTCTTGGTTCTTCCAATAAGTTTTTAATAGAACTATTTTATAGATTCTTCAATATAATACAACCAATTGGTCAATAAATATATCTTTTAATTTTGTGATCTTTCTTTTAAAGAGCTCTTTCAGACTCAAATTCATGATAAATTATGTTATCAACGTAATTTTTACTGTGTTAGAAGTTGATGAGAGCTATGGAAGAACATTTTAAAAGGAGCAAGGAAGACTTATTATTTAAGAAATACAGTTTGTAAGGCTGTAGCTGCCATAGAGCTAGCTCTTGGGTCACCAGGTGCATTGTCAATGAGCAGTAAAATTTTGAAAGAAATCCTTTTTTCTCCACAGTAGTAGGTCTTAACAGTGGGCTTAAAATATTCAGTAAACCATATTGTTAACAGATGTGCTGTCATGTGGGCTTTGTTGTTACATTTCTAGAACAAAGGCAGAGTAGACTTAGTATAATTCTAAGATTTTTCACAAGGGTAAGTGAGCACTGGCTTCAGCTTAAAGGCACCAGCTGCATTAGGCCCTAACAAGAAAGTTAGCATGTACTTTGAAGCCAGATATTGACTTCTCTTCTCTAGCTATAGATGGCATGTTCCAATAGAAGGCTGTTTTGTCTACACTGAAATTCTATTGTGATGAGAACCAAAAGTCTCCAAAAGTTGTCTTTGCCTCATTACCATGCTAAGATTTCTGCCCAAAGTTGGTGGGGTGGGGGTTGCACTTTGCTAGGCACAATTAATGCCTTGTGCAAAGGAGCCCAATGGACTACACATGTTCTATCTGTTTCTGGAAATGGCTGCCCCTTACCCCAAATTTTGATGGCACACCCACCTCTTACCCTGTAAAAGTTTCCTGTTTCCCCCTGAGGACAGGTAGTCTTTAGAGTATGAGCTCTCCCTTCCCCATTCCTTGATCAACAAATACAGTTTCTGCTCTGCTTTGTGGAAAAAAATAAAGAAAACTTGTTGTTTAGTGTAGCCACCTTCATTAATTATTTTAGCTAGATCTTCTGGATAACTTACTGCAACTTCTGTATCAGCTCTTGCTGCTTCACCTTGCACTCTTGTGTTGTAGAGATGGCTTCTTTCCTTAAACCTCATGAAACAAACTCTGTGAGCTTCACATTTTCTCCTGCAGCTTCCTCACCTCTCTCAGCCTTCATGGAATTGAAGACAGTTAGGGCCTTGCTCTGGATTAGGCTTTGGCTTAAGGGAATGTTGTGGCTGGTTTGGTCTTCTATCCAGAACACCAAAACCTTCTCCATATCACTAATAACACTGTTTTGCTTTCTTATCATTCATGTGTTTACTGGAGTAGCACTGTTAATTTCCCTCAAGAAGTTTTCCTTTGCAATCACAACGTGGCTAACTGTTTCAGCCTGTCTCAGCTTTTGACTTGTCTTCCTCCCTAAGCTAATCATTTATAGTTTTTGATTTAAAGACAGAGACATGTAACTCTTTCTTTCACTTGAACATTTAGAGGCCATTATAGGTTATTAATTGGCTTAATTTCAATATTGTTGTGTCTCAGGGAAGAGGGTGGCCTACGTAGAAGAAGAGAGAGCATTGATTAAGTTCACCATCTTATATGGCAGCAGTTCATGGCGCCCCAAAACAATTACATCAAAGTTACATCAAAAAACAAACAAAAAAAGTTACAGCAAAGATCGCTGATCACAGATCACAGTAACAAATATAATAACAATGAAAAAATTTGAAATATTTTGAGACTTACCAAAATGTGATACAAAGACAGGAAGCGAGCAAATGCTGTTGGAAAAATGGCACCAACAGACTTGTTGAACGCAGGGTTGCCGCAAACCTTCAATTTGTAAAAAATACAATATGTGTATTTCAGAGATTCAAGGATGGCTCAATATTTGAAAATCAATCAAGGTAATCTACACATTAACAGTCTAAAAAAGAAAAACTACATGATCAAATCAATTGATGCAGAGTAAGTATTTGACAAAATTTAATAGCACTCATTAATAAAAAAAAATCTATCAGAAAACTAGAAATAGATGGGACTTCCTCAACTTGATTTTTAAGAAAAGCTTAAAAAAAACCTCTACACCTAATCATGTAGGACTGAATAGTGATAAACTGAACACTTTTCTCCTAAGTTTGTGAGCAAGGTATGGATGCCATTCTCATCTTTTCTGTTCTATCCGGGAAGTTTTAGCCAAGATAATAAGGTAAGAAAAGAAAATAAAAGGCACGCAGATCAGAAGGGAAGAAATAAAACTGTTGCTATTTGTACATGAGGTGATGGTCTATGTAGAAAACCCTAAGAAATTTACTCATAAAAAAATCTCCTAAAATTAATAAATGAGTTCAGCAAGGTCAGAGTACACAAGATCAACATAGAAAAATTATAAACTTTTAGATAACATAGGCACAAATCTTTGGGACCTAGAACTGAGTGAAGAATTTTTTAACTTGACACTAAACACATAAACCATAAAAAGAAAAATTGATAAATTGGATGTTATCAAAATTTTAAACTTTTCCTCTCTGAAATTTCCAGTTAATAGAATAAAAAGACAAGCTACAGACTGGGAGAAATTATTGCAAACCACATATTTGACAAAGAATACATATCAAGAATTCTCAGAAGTCAACTGTAAAAAAAAATCCAACTAGTGAATGAGTAAGACTTGAAGAGACATTGCCATTTCACTGATTAGCATCTAAGATTGGCAAATAAGCACATGAAAAGGTATCACCATAATTAGACATCAGAAAAATCCAAAATAAGGCTGTGATGTGATAGCAGTACACACTGAATAGAAGAGCTAAAATTTAATAACAATAACAGTAGTACACACAGAAACTGAATCTCTGAATAAGCCTGGTAGAAATGTAAAATGGTACAGCCACTCTGGAAAATAGTCTGGCACTTTCTTATAAAAATAAAAATGAAACTACCATAAGACTCAGCAATTGTATTTATCCTAGAGAATTGAAAACTTATGTCCACTGAAAAGTGTCTACATGAATTTTCATATCAGCTTTATTCTAATAACCAAAACTTGGAAACAATTAAACTATGCCTCAGTAAGTGAGTGGTTAAACAAACCGTGATACATTCATACCACCAAATAACAATAAAAAAGTAATGAACTGTTGATACACACAACAGTTTGCATGGCTCTCAAGGACATTATGCTGAGTGAAAAAAGCCAATTTCAAAACGTCAAAACTGCATGTTTCTATTTATATAGCATTCTTGAATTATGAAATTATAATAATAGAAAACAGATTTGTGATTCCTGAGGAAGGGAGGACTTATGAATATAGATTATCCTGGGGGGTACATATGAATATAAAGGGGTAGCAGAGAGAGATCTTTGTGGTGAAGGAATCTTCCTGTGTTCATTGCAGAGGTGGTTACACTGATCTACCCATGTGATTAAATGACATAGAACTATGCACATACATTGTACCAGAATGAGATTCTTCATATTGTTATTATACTATAGTTATGTAAGTTGTAGCCATTAGAGAAAACTGGTAAAGTGTACACAGCCCCTTTACAAGCTAACTTTGCCACCTCCTCTGAATCTAAAATTATTTCCAAAAACATTAAGGAATAAAGAACATATAAAATTGAAATAAATAAAGTCTTGTAAAATATGTTAAATTGGATGGAACTCAATGAAAATAATCATATACTAGGATTCCCATGGGCATCTGGATCTATGTTGTTGCCCATATTTTTCGTGTTACTTGTATGTTATCCTAGTAGATTGTAATTTTCAGGAAGGCAATGACTTTTACCTATTTTGTTGACTGTTGAATCCCAAGAGCTTAGATCAATGCTTGCATGTATGATGTAATCAGTAGAAACATGCTAAATGAGGCAAGTAAGATAGTAGATCCATCATATTAGTATGCACAGAGAATAATTTATGGTAATAGATGAAATGATACTCATAGTCTCAGATCTTGACCATGAGAATTATAAAAATCTTGCCCAAACACCTTTGGATCCCCTACCTTTCCATTAGATCTTGTTTCATTTACTGAAGCAAGTGCAGGCACACTGTTACTCTAACTGTTGCTTTTGTAAGTTTTAAGTAAACAACAACAACAAAAAGCCTTGTTAGCCTTGAAGTGTATAATTTGGCAATAAAAAGCACAAAATAATTTAAAAATAGAATTTTACCTATTTTAAGTGTATTTATTTAAAGGCCAAGAGATAGCCTTTTTCGGGAGACAGCTTAGTTTGCATTGATTTTGGAACAGGATATATGGGCAGCATGATTGGAGTCATGTGGTTTAGCAACATTGCTTGGACAGTTTGGGTTTATCAAGTGGGGCAGGCAGAAACAGCCAAAGTCTCGTAAATGTTACAGTGAAATACTTAGTTTAGGCCTTCAAGGTATTTCATGATGATCTTTTGGCCAGCATGGGTCTCATGGTCAATATGCTTAAGCCAGATCTCAGAAACTAGATACTTAACTACTCTCTGTGGTTTCTGAATCTATGGAACAAGCAAGTTCTGTGATCACAGGAGATGCTTGAGTAATGAGAACAGTCATTAGTTTTTCATGTGACTTTTTGTTCTCTTTGGGGACTTCAATCATTGATCCAAGTTATCAGCTGTATAGAGACATTTAAGACCGGAAAGGATGTAGCATGGGACTGTGATGCTAAGGAATATGAAATGTAAAATCATAAATGGATCCTTTCCCATGCACCAATCTTCCATAGTCCTAATCAGGGAAACAAATGTCAAGCTCCATCTGAATTGCCTGAAATGGATGACTCAGAAAGTGGCATGGGGCAAGGTCTCAAAGTTTTCTTTTCTCTTTTTATCGTTACTAGTCAGGTATTGTTATATCAAAGATTATCTCTTAAAAACTAATGCATGGAATTAAAGGAAAAAATCTTCATTTCCATTTTTGATAATTAGCGGTCTAGAATCTTATACTAACAGAGGAAAAAAGTTGGCTCTGAAAATAAATTATAGAAAGAGACAAAGAAAGGGATGGCAGTCATTGACTCCTGACATTTGGGGGTCTTTGTCCATGAAATTTTTGGATAGAAGTTGCTTACATATGGAAGTCTCCTGCTAGATGCAAGTTTCTTGGGAAACCTGTCTCCATCATGATGCCATTTTCTCTGGAGTATCTTGAGAGATCCCAATTATAGATGGCTGAGTTGTAAAGACCTCCAGGTCATGGGAATGAGATCATTTATTTTCAGTGGGCAAATGCAGGCCCAGGCATCCAACCGTTGTAATTTAATTGCTGTGTTTGTAGTTAATAGTACCTGATAAGGTCCTTTCAACAAAATTCAAGAGCAATTTTATGTTGGTATCATTTTCAGTAAAACCAGGTCTCCAGATTAAAGGTTGTGTAGGGATTCCTGTGGTTTATCCCTGAAAGAAGCCACTTGGACCTATTAGTTATAAAGGTGAGTGTACTGCCTTAAACCTCTAAGTATTTGACCATTTGCTATGGATTAAATTGTGTCCCTCCAAAATTTATAGATTTTATTTTTTTAAACAAAAACCCTAACCCTCAATGTGACTGTATTTGGAGCTAAGGGCTATAAAGAGGTAATTAAACTTAAATGAGATCACAGGATGGGGCCAATAGGGTTAGTATCCTTGTAAGGGAAGACAACAGAGAGCTCTCTCTCTGTCTCTGTCTCTCTGTCTCTCTCCCTGCTATGTGAGGATACAGTGAGAAAGTGCCTGTTTGCAAGCCAGGGAGAGGTCCATCACCAGAAATCAAATCAACCAGCACCTTTGTTCTTATACTTCCCAGCCTCTAAAATGTTGAGAAATAAATTTCTGCTGCTTAAACTACTCATTGTGTGACATTTTGTTATGGCAGCCTGAGCAGACTAATGTACCATTTATACCTGTAAAAAATTATATAATCAGTTATGGGAGGTGTAAGTCTAGTCTCGCAGGGTGAGTTGTGATTGGTTCATATGTCATAGCCTCTGATTTCTTTTGCTGAAGATCTGAAAGGCATTAAAGTTAAGGGTATGTCCCTATATCGTGGCAGTCATAATTCTTTAGGTAATTTTCAAGCTTTATTTTAAATATATCAGTTATTCTTCTATTTTCATTGATGACTAAAGACAATGAGGATGTGGTGTTTCTGGATGATGGATAGTGTCTTACAAAGCACTTCGATTATTGACCTTGTAAAATGAGGACTTTGGTTACTGAATAAGTAATTTAGTATACCCCAAGTTGGAAATATAAAGACAATACGATGAAAATAAGGCATCCAGAAAATAGACAATGGTAAGAACATTTTTATTGTCATTTGAAGAAGGTGAACGTTTAAAATCCACCTTTCAATATTTAAATAGACCTTTGGATCTTATCATACTTTTACTAGGCTTATAAATTTAGCAGATGGAACATATGCCAGAAACATCCTCAGAAATTTTGAGTGAAGTAGTCTTATGAATGCTGATTTAAGATTGTAGATAATTTATCTATGCTTTGGGGATAAAATGAAAGTGTTCTAGGTAATGAATTATGTTAGCCAGCATTATTAGAATGAAAGAGAATGGAAACCTCTCTTGAGGGATAGCACGCAATTAGTTTATAAACAGGTAGTCAATGATTACCTGGTAGTGAGGACACATGATACATGGTGAGGACATTGGCAGTTGTCTAGGACCTTTTGATTTATACCATGAGACATACCACAGGGGTTACTGATTGTCCCTGAGTGACTAGTGCATACAATTTAGAAACATAAATCAGCTGGTAGACAAGTATTCTATCAGTCTTTGTGCTTGAACATTAATTCTTTTTGAACTAAGGAGTATGCAGTCATTAAAATTTATTTATATTAATATATCTTACTTATACACAGTGCACTATAAAAATTGAAATGCCAAACATACCTGATTGATTTTATAATCTTTCTTTCATAAGGAGAAGGAGGCAATCATTTTGGTACCTGTTGGTCATTCCAGGAAACCTACAGATATTTATTATTCTTTATTTGGTGCCTGAATTTGGGAAAGACAAAAAAAAATGTGAACAAACAAATAAAAAACACTTGACAAGGAATGTAAGACACAGATAAGCCATATTTTTCAAAGGAAAAAATAGGGACAGCCATAAGGGGCAATGATTTTAGTAATTTAAATTGTACTCCTCAAAATGAGGACATTGAAAAACATTATTTAGTTCAAGAATGTGCTAGAAGCATTGAGAGTTAGAATATTTTTGTGACGAAAATAAAACCCTTTTTTTCTGGGCAGAGAATAACTTGGTCATTTTATTTTAAAAAGTTCAATTTTACTTTTTTGTATTTATCTAGTAATATTTTGCAGGAATGGAACTATACAGGTTTCCCTTACGAATAAATCTATTAACATAGAGTCAGAGTTATCAGAATGTTTAACATATTTCATTATTTTCATTCATTTTTATTATTCACATTTATATTTACATTCACAGTCTATATGTAACATTATATATGTGTACGATAAGACATATACAGATATATAATTATTTGTATAAATAAGAAAATTAAACATTAATGTTAGTTTTAAAACATAATTAACATTATCGATATATAAAATAAACCAATGCATATTTTCTATTCAGTACTCTATCTTAATAAAATATGATGATTTCTGCCTTAAGAAAATGGCAGATAATATTCATTATTTTGTATATATTCTTGTATCTATAATTGCTATGCTTAGTATAATCTCAAATATTATTGTAGTATCATCATTAATCAAAACAACCAGCTTTTGTTCCTGCCCACCCAGATAAACTAGACAGTAGAAAATTCAAATGTCTTAACTGTTTTTCTTCAAGAAAGGTTACTCTGTGTTACATTTACTGATATATAAATGTATGTATATATGCTGATGCATTTTAGTTCTTCTGCAATGCATACGAATAAGGAAAAATCTAAACTCAATTTAGTGAATAATATGTTGTCTTTTTTTCCTACTTTGAATTTATCCAATTATCCCAATATTATTTACTAATAAATACAATTTAATGTTAGTGTAAGTTATTAAATTTGACTAAGAATATGAAAATTATAATTTACACTACACATTAAACCTTTATAATTTATGACATCATAAGAAATGAGATTAAACACTTTGAAGCATTTATTATTAAAATTCAATTTAGTTAAAAACAATTTTATATATTATATTTGGAATTTTTAATGGTTGCAGAAATAATGATAACTTATTTGACTCAGACAACCATGGTAGAAATTTAAATGTATCAAATTATGTGATATTAAGATTAGTTTCAGATAAATATTGTATGAGGATTAATTTTATATAATAAAACTGGAAGATGATATAGACTTTAAACAAATATTAACTTATTTATCAGAACTATTAAACTATTTTCATAACAAAATTCATATGTTTATGTTTGCTAAACTAAACTTTAAAGGCTCTAAAATCTCTTAGTTTTTTCTCTAATCAGAGTTGTATGTTTAATTTTCTTCAACCAAGATTTTAAAGAAAAAGAAATACAGCTTAATAATTTTTCTTTATTTTTTAACTTTACTCTCTACCTGGACTACATATTCCTAGATTCCACACAAATGAAAGAAGAATATTTTCACAGATTAGTCTGCAAAAATTTTAAGAGGGCGGAGAAAGGAGTGGGAAAGGAAGTAAAAATAAATAGGTAAAGGAGAATTAAGAGGAATTAGCTTCAGACAAATAAAACATTTTCATTGTAAAAAGCTAATTATCTTCTTCAAAGAGAAGAGGGAGATTAGATGCAGGGAATCTATTTTTATACACACTCATGTATGTGCCCACACACACAACAAAGATTTGTTACATTTGGTTTAAATTAAAATAGCCTCTTTCTTAGGTGATTTCTTAAAGACACAAAAGACAATCTCTTCATGAGGGCTTCTTCCCTTTGTTTTAAGGTGCCTCTCAAATTAACAAATTTGCTCATTGCAAAATACTAAGTGGTCCTTGTAATTCTAAATTTCCTATTAAAAATTACCCAAATATTCAAATATCTGTGCCATTAGCAGCGTAATACACATGTACATGTATGTCTTAATTTGACAACACCACTTTCTTACCTGTGCATTCAAAAGCACCCTAGAAAGTGAAGGGAAAAAAGTAGAAGACTCTTAACTGAGGACCATTATTACTAAAGCCCAAGCTTCACCTTGACATAAGCAGAATGCAAGATGGAAGCAGGATTCATATGGCAGTGTACGCTTGGGAGCCCCAAAAGGAAAGAAATGACAGTGAGTCTCTGATACATCATTCTTCCTTTTCAAAGTAGAATTACATGTTTAATCCCGATGCAGGCATGACACCAAAACTGAGGAAGGCACAACAGCACACTTAAATCTCATTAGCTCAATTCTTATTAAAAGATAACACATGTGAGAATAGCTTTAAAATGAACATTTCATGGGGAACAGGAAGCTTAAAGATTTGAGGAAATAGACTGAGGAAGAGCAATCAATGTTCAGTTTTGTTGTGAGAATTGTTCACTGTTCAAATTAGCTGAAAGTAAGGGGAAATATAGGTTTTGTTAACTGAGAGATAAGATATAGGGCAGCAAGTTTGGGGCTGTGGGTTAGAAGGTGTTGGTTCGACAATTTGGGTTGGTCAGTGTAGGTGGGGAAGAACATGTGGAAGTGAAGTGCTGGCAGGGGTTGAAGGGAAATTTTTCTACTCTTTTGTGACCTGTCACCCATTCAATCTATGATTCTAACTGTCTCTAAAGGGAAAACATATTGCTTCTTTCATTTTAGACACACACACACACACACACACACACACACACACACGCGCGCTTTTCCTTAAATTATGTGATATTGTATAGCCTTTCTCCTTTATAAGTCTCACCTCACATTCTTTGTTCCTGAAAAGAATTAGAAAACACAGGCTAGAGTCCCCTCCCTTGATGCATATTTGCCATTGGCATATGATAATGGGAAAGTAACTTACCTTCTTATTTGATTTCCTATGTTTTCTTTTAATATATAGAAGAAAGGGTTGATCAAGAGAGAGTGACCAGAAATGGAATCAGAAGGCAGTAGAACCTTGGAGAAAATATCACAATTCAAATCTAGACTTCATTTATGTATATTCATGAAGATCACATGTTTTAGTCTTTTCTTAGCTATATTAATAAAACTCTCGGGCTTCCCTGGTGGCGCAGTGGTTGAGAGTCCACCTGCCGATGCAGGGGACACGGGTTCGTGCCCCGGTCTGGGAAGATCCCACATGCCGCAGAGCGACTGGGCCCCTGAGCCATGGCCGCTGAGCCTGCGCGTCCGGAGCCTGTGCTCCGCAGCGGGAGAGGCCACAACAGTGAGAGGCCCGCGTACCGCAAAATAAAATAAAATAAAATAAAACTCTCTACACCGTTGCTCTTTTTGAAATAATCATACTTTCCTTAGACAATATTTTATTTTCCTTAATTATATTTTGGACAGTCTCTGCTTTGTTTTTATTTGCCTAGGAAGATAGCCTTCTTTGCAAATGGTTAATTTTAACTATTTTGTGCTAGTGACTTTTACAGTTTTTTTATTCATTATAGTATTCCAGAAAGTAAGTTATTTTCATATGAGTGGAAAAGTAAGTAAAATGAATCACATCAATGTATGAGTACTTAAGGTAATAATTTTAGACATGAAAAATAAGAAAATGTGTGTGTGGGTACTTAAATTTGTGAAGTTCTATTCAAATGTGGGATTTTTGTTGTGTTTGTTGTTCTGGACATGAGAGTGAAAAGGTACACACATTCTCATCTTGATTTGCTTGCAATAAATCTACTGCAGAGCCGTCATTACCACCCTGATCATAATAGAGCTATCTGTGCTCTAATATTAGATCTGAGCACATAATATCTTTTTATGCATATAGGAAGATTTATCAATTTTATGACTTTTTTCAATGAGAAAAGACTCTTCCACCATGGAAATTAGTCTCCTGCCAATGTTTGTATGATGCGACAATACGCTCTTGGTTATAAATGACTGATACAGAGATATACATCTTCTCCCAAATGGGCAACCCAAAAGATTTTGGGATTGGTTTCAGACTTCACAGTGGTATGGGTGTAATGATATAAATTTGCATGGACATATTAAAAAAATTATATGAAGAAAACATAGATCAGAAATGTAAAGCAGAATCAGATAAGGTTAGTAGAAAATACTCTTTGGTCCCTGTTAGCTTTCCAGTTCCAATTTCTTATTCACCAAAAATACCCTTTTATTGTCTCTGATTGCCTCAGGATACTTTTATCAAATTTCCTTATATTTGAGCTATCCCAAGTCAGTGTCAGTTGAAACCAATAGACTATTAACTAAATTATTCTAAACTAAAACTCTGAAATGCTATTATTGGACAGAGTAGACCAAATTTTCTGAAACTTTTCATTCTAAGGGTGACATCTTAAATGATGGACTCATAGAAGTCGTCCTTATGATCCTTCCTTCACCCTTCTCCTTCTCTTCACAAACAACAAAGACAAACACCAACTTTAATTTCCCCAATGTGATATTTCTTTACTGGAATAGGTTAACTTTGGATTTTTGGCATGGTGTGTAGCATTTCCTGGTTTCTGACGTAGGCAGACAGGTCAGGCTCAGTTTATGCACAGAATATTCATTATTACTTTTTTATAAACATCTTTATTGGAGTATAATTGCTTTACAATGATGTGTTAGTTTCTGCTTTATAGCAAAGTGGATCAGCTATACATATACATATATCCCCATATCTCTTCCATCTTGTGTCTCCCTCCCTCTCATCCTCCCAATCCCACCCCTCTACGTGTTCAAAAAGCAGCAATCTGATCTCTCTGTGCTACGCGGCTGCTTCCCACTATCAGTTTTACATTTGGTAGTGTATATATGTCCATGCCACTCTCTCACTTTGTCCCAGTTTACCCTGCCCCCTCCCCGTGTCCTCAAGTCCATTCTCTAGTAAGTCTGCGTCTTTATTCCCATCCTGCCCATAGGTTCTTCATGACTTCTTTTTTTTTTTTCTTTAGATTCCATACATATGTGTTAGCATACGGTATCTGTTTTTCTCTTTCTGACTTACTTCACTCTGTATGACAGACTCTAGGTCTATCCTCCTCACTACAAATAACTCAATTTTGTTCCTTTTTATGGCTGAGTAATATTCCATTGTATATATGTGCCACATCTTCTTTATCCATTCATCTGATTATGGACACTTAGGTTGCTTCCATGTCCTGGCTATTGTAAATACAGTTGCAATGAACATTGAGGTACATGACTCTTTCTGAATTATGGTTTTCTCAGGGTATATGCCCAGTAGTGGGATTGCTGGGTCATATGGTAGTTCTATTTTTAGTTTTTTAAGGAACCTCCATACTGTTCTCCATAGTGGCTGTATCAATTTACATTCCCACCAACAGTGCAAGAAGGTTCCCTTTTCTCCACACCCTCTCCAGCATTTACTGTTTGTAGATTTTTTGATTATGGCCATTCTGACTGGTGTGAGATGATATCTCATTGTAGTTTTGATTTGCATTTCTCTAATGATTAATGCTGTTGAGCATTCTTTCAGGTGTTTGTTGGCAATCTGTATATCTTCTTTAGAGAAATGTCTATTTAGGTCTTCTGCCCATTTTTAGATTGGGTTCTTTGTTTTTTTGATATTGAGCTGCATGAGCTGCTTGTAAATTTTGGAGATTACTCCTTTGTCAGTTGCTTCATTTACAAATACTTTCTCCCATTCTGAGGGCTGTCTTTTCATCTTGTTTATGGTTTCCTTTGCTATGCAAAAGCTTTTAAGTTTCATTAGGGCCCAGTTGTTTATTTTTGTTTTTATTTCCATTTCTCTAGGAGGTGGGTCAAAAAGGATCTTGCTGTGATTTTTGTCATAGAGTGTTCTGCCTATGTTTTCCTCTAAGACTTTGATAGTGTCTAGGCTTACATTTAGGTATTTAATCCATTTTGAGTTTATTTTTGTGTGTGGTGTTAGGGAGTATTCTAATTTCATTTTTTTACATGTAGCTGTCCAGTTTTCCAAGCACCACTTATTGAAGAGGGTGTCTTTTCTCCACTGTATGTTCTTGCCTCCTTTATCAAAGATAAGGTGACCATATGTGCGTGGGTTTATCTCTGGGCTTTCTATACTGTTCCATTGATCTATATTTCTGTTTTTGTGCCAGTACCATACTGCCTTGATTACTGTAGCTTTGTAGTATAGTCTGAAGTCAGGGAGCCTGATTCCTCCAGCTCCATTTTCCTTTCTCAAGATTGCTTTGGCTATTTGGGGTCTTTTTGTTTCCATACAAATTGTGAAACTTTTTGTTCTACTTCTGTGAAAACATGTCAGTGGTAGTTGATAGGGATTGCATTGAATCTGCAGATGGCTTTGGGTAGTAGAGTCATTTTCACAGTGTTGATTCTTCCAATCCAAGAACATGGTATATCTCTCCACCTATTTGTATCATCTTTAATTTCTTTCATCAGCGTCTTATAGTTTTCTGCATACAGGTCTTTTGTCTCCTTAGGTAGGTTTATTCCTAGGTATTTTATTCTTTTTTTTTGCAACGGTAAATAGGAGTGTTTCCTTAAATTAACTTTCAGATATTTCATCATTAGTGTATAGGAATGCAAGAGATTTGTGTCCATTAATTTTGTATCCTGCTGCTTTACCAAATTCATTGATTAACTCTAGTAGTTTTCTGGTAGCATCTTTAGGATTCTCTATGTATAGTATCATGTCATCTGCAAACAGGGACAGCTTAACTTCTTCTTTTCTGATTTGGATTCCTTTTATTTATTTTTCTTCTCTGATGTGGCTAAAACTTCCAATACAATGTTGAATAATAGTGGTGAGAGCGGGCAACCTTGTCTTGTTCCTGATCTTAGTGGAAATGGTTTCAGTTTTTCACCATTGAGGACGATGTTGGCTGTGGGTTTGTCATATGTGGCCTTTATTATGTTGAGGTAAGTTCCCTCTATGCCAACTTTCTGGAGGGTTTTTATCATAAATGGGTGTTGAATTTTGTTGAAAGCTTTTTATGCATCTATTGAGATGATCATATGGTTTTTACTCTTCAATTTGTTAATATGGTGTATCACATTGATTGATTTGTGTATATTGAAGAATCCTTGCAATCCTGGGATAAACCCCACTTGATCGTGGTATATGATCCTTTTAATGTGCTGTTGGATTGTGTTTGCTAGTATTTTGTTGACGGTTTTTGCATCTATGTTCATCAGTGTTAGTGGCCTGTAGTTTTCTTTCTTTGTGACATCTTTGTCTGGTTTTGGTATCAGGGTGATGTTGGCCTTGTAGAATGAGTTTGGGAGTGTTCCTCCCTCTGCTATATCTTGGAGGAGTTTGAGAAGGATAGGTGTTAGCTCTTCTCTAAATGTTTGATAGAATTCGTCTGTGAAGCCATCTGGTCCTGGTCTTTTGTTTGTTGGAAGATTTTTTATCACAGTTTCAATTTCAGTGCTTGTGATTGGTCTGTTCATATTTTCTGTTTCTTCCTGGTTCAGTCTCGGAAGGTTATGCTTTTCCAAGAAGTTGTCCATTTCTTCCAGGTTGTCCATTTTCTTGACTTGTAGTAATCTTTCATGATCCTTTGTATTTCTGCAGTGTCAGTTGTTACTTCTCCTTTTTCATTTCTAATTCTATTGATTTGAATCTTCTCCCTTTTTTTCCTGATGAGTCTGGCTAATGGCTTATCAATTTTGTTTCCTTTCTCAAAGAACCAGCTTTTAGTTTTATTGACTTTGCTATTGTTTTCATTTCTTTTTCATTTATTTCTGATCTGATCTTTATGATTTCTTTCCTTCTTCTAATTTTGGGGGTTTTTTTGTTCTTCTTTCTCTAATTGCTTTAGGTGCAAGGTTAGGTTGTTTATTTGCGATGTTTCTTGTTTCTTAAGGTAGGATTGTATTGCTATAAACTTCCCTCTTAGAACTGCTTTTGCAGCATCCCATATGTTTTGGGTTGTCGTGTTTTCATTGTCATTTTTTTCTAGGTATTTTTTTTATTTCCTCTTTGATGTCCTCAGTGATCTCTTGGTTATTAAGTAGTGTATTGGTTAGCCTCCATGTGTTTGTATTTTTTACAGATTTTTTCCTGTAACTGATATCTAGTATCATAGTGTTGTGGTCAGAAAAGATACTTGATACAATTTCCAGTTTCCTAAATTTACCAAGGCTTGAATTGTGACTCAAGATATGATCTATCCTGGAGAATGTTCCATGAGCACTTGAGAAGAATGTGTATTCTGTTGTTTTTGGATGGAATGTCCTATAAATATCAATTAAGTCCATCTTGTTTAATGTGTCATTTATTGCTTGTGTTTCCTTATTTATTTCCATTTTGGATGATCTGTCCATTGGTGAAAGTGGGGTGTTAAAGTCCCCTATTATGTATGTATTATTGTCGATTTCACCTTTTATGGCTGTTATTATTTTCCTTATATATTGAGGTACTCCTATATTGGGTGCATAAATATTTACAATTGTTATATCTTCTTCTTGGGTTGATCCCTTGATCATTATGTAGTGTCCTTCTTTGTCTCTTGTAACAGTCTTTGTTTTAAAGTCTATTTTGTCTGATATGAGAATTGTTGCTCCAGCTTTCTTTTGATTTCCATTTGCACGGAATATCTTTTTCCATCCCCTCACTTTCAGTCTCTGTGTGTCCCTAGGTCTAAAGTGGGTCTCTTGTAGATAGCATATGTATGGGTCTTGTTTTTGTATCCATTCAGCCAGTCTATGTCTTTTGGTTGGAGCATTTAATCCATTTACATTTAAGGTAATTATCAATATGTGTGTTCCTATTACCATTTTCTTAATTGTTTTGGGTTTGTTAATGTAGGTCTTTTCCTTCTCTTGTGTTTCCTGCCTAGAGAAGTTTCTTTAGCATTTGTTTTAAAGCTAGTTTGGTGGTGCTGAATTCTCTTAGCTTTTGCTTGTCTGTAAAGGTTTTAATTTATCCTTTAAATCTGAATGAGACCGTTGCTGGGTAGAGTAATCTTGGTTGTAGGTGTTTCCCTTTCTTCACTTTAAATATGTCCTGCCACTCCCTTCTGGCTTGCAGAGTTTCTGCTGAAAGATCAGCTGTTGACCTTATGGGTATTTCCTTGTATGTTATTTGTTGGTTTTCCCTTGCTGCTTTTAATATTTTTTTCTTTGTATTTAATTTTTGATAGTGTGATTAATATGTGTCTTGGCGTGTTTCTCCTTGGTTTTTTCCTGTATGGGACTCTCTATGGTTCCCGGACTTGATTAACTCCTTCCTTTCCTATATTCGGGAAGTTTTCAACTATAATCTCTTCAAATATTTTCTCAGTCCCTTTCTTTTTCTCTTCTTTTCTGGAACCCCTATAATTCGAATGTTGGTGTGTTTAATGTTGTCCCACAGGTCTCTGAGACTGTCCTCAATTCTTTTCATTCTTTTTTCTTTATTCTGCTCTGCAGTAGTTATTTCCACTATTTTATCTTCCAGGTCACTTATACATTCTTCTGCCTTAGTTATTCTGCTATTGATTCCTTCTAGAGAACTTTAAATTTCATTTATTGTGTTGTTCTTCATTGGTTTTTTGCTCTTTATTTCTTCTAGCTCCTTGTTAAAAGTTTCTTGTATTTTCTCCATTCTATTTCCAAGATTTTAGATCATCTTTACTGTCATTATTCTGAATTCTTTTTCAGGTAGACAGCCTATTTTCTCTTCATTTGTTAGGTGTGGTGGGTTTTTACCTTGCTCCTTCATCTTCTCTGTGTTTCTCTGTCTTCTCATTTTGCTTAACTTACTGTGTTTGGGGTCTCCGTTTTGCAGGCCGCAGGTTCGTAGTTCCCATTGTTTTTGGTGTCTTCCCCCAGTAGATAAGGTTGGTTCCGTGGGTTGTGTAGGCTTCCTGGTGGAGGGAACTAGTGCGTGTGTTCTGGTGATGAGGCTGGATCTTGTCCTTCTGGTGGGCAGGTCCGTGTCTGGTGGTGTGTTTTTTTTTTTTTTTACATGTTTATTGGAGTATAATTGCTTTACAATGGTGTGTTAGTTTCTGCTTTATAACAAAGTGAATCAGTTATACATATACATATGTTCCCATATCTCTTCCCTCTTGCGTCTCCCTCCCTCCCACCCTCCCTATCCCACCCCTCTAGGTGGTCACAATGCACTGAGCTGATCTCCCCGTGCTATGTGGCTGCTTCCCACTAGCTAACTGTTTTACGTTTGGTAGTGTATATATGTCCATGCCACTCTCACTTTGTCACAGCTTACCCTTCCCCCTCCCCATATCCTCAAGTCCATTCTCTAGTAGATCTGTGTCTTTATTCCTGTCTTTCCCCTAGGTTCTTCATGACATTGGTAGTGTGTTTTGGCATGTTTGTGACCTTATTATGATTTTAGGCAGCCTCTCTGCTAATGGGTGTGGTTGTGTTCCTGTTTTGCTAGTTGTTTGGAATAGGGCATCTAGCACTGTAGCTTGCTGGTCCTTGAGTGGAGCTGGGTCTTGGCATTGAGATGGAGATCCCTGGGAGACTTTTGCTGTTTGATATTACGTGGAGCCAGGAGGTCTCTAGTGGACCAATCTCCTGAGCTCTGCTCTCCCACTTCAGAGGCACAGCCCTGATGCCTGGCTGGTGCACCAATTCCCTGTCATCCACACGGCTCAGAATAAAAGGGAGAAAAAAGGAAAGAATAAAATAAAATAAAATAAAGTTATTAAAATAAATAATTATTTTAAAAAAATTTAATAAAAAAGAAAGAGAGAACCCAAACCAAAGAACCATCCACCAATGATAAAAAGCGCTAAAAACTATACTTAAAAAAAACAAAAACAAAAAATGGACAGACCGAACCCTAGAACAAATGGTAAAAGCAAAGCTATACAGACAAAATGACACAAATAAGAACACACATACACACTCACAAAAAGAGAAAAAGGGAAAAAAAGAAAAAAAATATATATATATATATATATCATTGCTCCAAAGTCAACCTCCTCAATTTGGGATGATTCGTTGTCTCTTCAGGTATTCCACAGATACAGGTACATCACGTTGACTGTGGAGATTTCATCCGCTGCTTCTGAGGCTGCTGGGAGAGATTTCCCTTTCTCTTCTTTGTTCGCACAGCTCCCAGGGTTCAGCTTTGGGTTTGGCCCTGCCTCTGCGTGTAGGTCGCCTGAGAGCATCTGTTCTTCGCTCAGACAGGACAGGGTTAAAGGAGTAGCTGATTCTGGGGCTCTGGCTCACTCAGGCCGGTGGGAGGGAGGGGTACGGATCCGGGGTGAGCCTGTGGAGGCAGAGGCCGGCGTGACGTTGCACCAGCCTGAGGTGTGCCGTGCATTCTCCCAGGGAAGCTGTCCCTGGATCACGGGACCCTGGCCGAGGCAGGCTGCACAGGCTCCCCAGAAGGGGGGTGTGGATAGTGACCTGTGCTCGCACACAGGCTTCTTGGTGGCGGCAGCAGCAGCCTTAGCGTCTCATGCCCGTCTCTGGGGTCCGCTCTGATAGCCGTGGCTCGCGCCCATCTCTGGAGCTCCTTTAAGCTGCGCTCTTAATCTCCTCTCCTCGTGCACCAGGAAACAAAGAGGGAAGAAAACGTCTCTTGCCTCTTCGGCAGTTCCAGACTTTTTCCCGGACTCCCTCCCTGCTAGCTGTGGTGCACTAGCCCCCTTCAGGCTGTGTTCACACCGCCAGCCCCAGTCCTCTCCCTGCGTTCCAACCGAAGCCCGAGCCTCAGCTCCCAGCCCCGGCCCGCCCCGGCGGGGGAGTAGACAAGCCTCTCGGGCTGGTGAGTGCTGGTCGGTACCGATCCTCTGTGCGGGAATCTCTCCACTTTGCCCTCCGCACCCCTGTGGCTCCGCTCTCCTCCGCAGCTCTGAAGCTTCCCCCCTCCGCCGCCTGCAGTCTCCGCCCACTGGTGCAATCCCATCCCTGTTCTTTTGTCTCTGTTTTTTCTTTTTTCTTTTGCCCTACCCAGGTATGTGGGGAGTTTCTTGCCTTTTTGGAGGTCTGAGGTCTTCTGCCAGCGTTCAGTAGATGTTCTGTAGGATTTGTTCCACATGTAGCTATATTTCTGATGTATTTGTGGGGAGGAATGTGATCTCCGAGTCTTACTCTTCGGCCATCTTGAAGCTCCTCAGAAAATTCATTATTATTGCAGCATATATTAATGAAAAAATTGACAAAGAAATTTCGATAGATACCATTGACTTTGTCCACCGAGGCCTTTTCAGATGCTAACCCATCCTCAGAATTGTTAGTATAGTGTAACAATGCTAATTTTCATCTAAGATATTAAATTTAATGTGTTCCAAACAATATTTTACCTGCTGAATACATTTTTCACCTCACTTGTTTTTTTTCAAGCTTAAAAAATATGCCAGATCAAAGAGAATGAACTGTAGCTGCCTTGCTTAGGAAGGGGGGGAAGAAAGCCTAGATTATGTTTATTTCATCACTAAAAGGTACCTTGTGTCCCAGGGGAAAATTCTATGAGTTCCTTAGTGACTGAACGCTTTCTTTATGTTTTTCAATAAAAGTTGCCAAGACAACGGCTATCTTTCATAAACACTATGTAACTAGTGTTAGTTTTATGGTGGACTTCTCCATCCTGAACTAGTTCACGTTCCCTCAAGAAATTCCCGTAAGTGTGAGCTACAGCATTTTCATTCAGGTCATTCATCTTAATCTTCTGCCAAAGAAAAATAATGTTGCATGTGAGAGTATTTTAAAATGACTGGTGAGGATATTGAAAGAACAATAAATTGCTAGTCAATGAAAATATATTGATATGCAAAGTGAAACCCTACTAGCTCTACCTTATTTAAAAAAGGAAGAAAGAGAGTGTAAGAGACAATGACCCCATATCCTTCTGCCCGGCTGTGCTCGCTGTGACAAGCCATAATAGGTAGGGACTCCACCAGACAGACCAGGAACCCAACCACATGGACTTAGCAAGCATATTGCCATCCTTTTCTCAGGGTGCACCTGTAAATTCCCACATAATTCATCAATGTAACTTACCTCACAAATAGAAAAAAAAAGGAAATTTGTTTTCTTACTTTCAGTACACAATGATTTGGCTACCGCTTTGCTCTCTGTATCACTCTCTTATCACCAACAATATACCATCAGAACTGGCCACCTTTCCTTTTCTCAGATATACCCATGTTTCTATCTAAGGGTCTTTGTACTAACTGTGCCTTCTATCTAGACCTTTATTGCCTGAAATTTCACATGCTGACTCTTATCATTTGTAAATTATTTCAACTGATATTTTTCATATACTTTGGATGAATAATTAATTGAATGCTTGCCCTGGCCTCTTCAGAATATAGGCTCCACGAGGCATAGATCTTCGCTGTCTTGTTCACTGCTGTATCTTCAGTGCCTGTAACAGGGTAGGTCAGAGAGTATGAAGTCCATATTTATTTGCTGAATGAATGCATTACAATATCAACACAAACAAATGTTGAAAGCATAGCATATGCAATATAATGATTGTCACAAAATAACTACCATATTATAGCTTATTTAAAGTAGCCAAACCTTAAATCAGATAGTTTCAATAAGAGACTAAATAAAGAAAAAGATGGGTGACTCTTGGGAGTGGTGTAAAGAGATAGGGAATATTTGAATCTTTAAGGAGACATGACATATTTATATATTTTTCAAAATGAGTCATTGGTTTAAATAAAGTTGAGAATTCCTGCTTCAGTGACTGGTGTTTAACACCTGGATATTCCCACATGTTTGCTACGTATGTGTATATATGTGGTTCCATAAAAAAATGGTGTAAATCAGTGGTCTATATCTCAAAGATAAAGGGAGTAATTTGTTATCTGCCCTTTAATACCCAAAGGCTGTTGTTCTCTTCTTACCTGTTACAGAATAACTTTTTTGTGGTGAAGATTACAGGTCCTCAAATCAGAGAACTAGATTTGACTTTTGATTCTTTCATTATTTAACCTTTTTTAGGGTAAGTTTATTCAGGTGTAAAATGGCAATATAACAGTATAATACTGAATGATAGGTTGTTGTATACATGTATGAAATAAGATTGGAGTCTAGCATATGTAAAAGAACAATACCTTACACTTTTTCAATACTTGTGTTTTATCTGTTTTGAATACTACATTACCTAATTTAGACTAACACATTTAAGTTAGGTATTATTATCACCACTATTAAGAGATAAGAAAACTGAGGAACAAAGAAGTAACTTTTTAGAATCATTCAATTAGCAGTAATTTTCACATAGAATAAGTCACATTTTCCCCTTGCAAGTTCTATTTCAATGGTCCTCACGGTTGCTCTAGCTACAATGAGCTTAAGCTATATTGAAAACAAATAAAACTGTTCCAACATCATCCGATTTATCTAGGTCACCACATGTTTTTACATTCTGATTATCCCTCATTTATCTTGCCTGACCCTTTGGTCATAGTTTTTTTCTATGTCTCCAATCCCTAAACTCCATCAGGAACACTGGCAGTATTATGGAGTGGTGGAATGGTTTAAGTGCATTGACTCTGAGATCAGACATTCCAGAGTTGGAAATCTCACTCCATAACTCACTAGGACACCAGGAGTGTGATTTTGGTCAAATTAATTTAATATTTAATCTTCAGCTTTATTTCCGTAAGATTGGGGAAAACAATAATATTTTTATAGGGTGGTGTGAGGAATAAATGAGAAAATGCGTATAAATGACTTAATGTGTTGCTGATTGCCTAGTAGATGCTTTGTTACTTTTAGCTTATTAACGATTCTGCTAGTCTTGATCACCTGTGATGTCCTCCTCATACAATGCTTATAGTCACCTTCTTACACTCAACATCTGGAGGGAAAGTGTGGTGATCATGGATGCTGTCAAATATTTCTAATTATCTCACTTTTCTGGCATATGGTAAGATTGACTCCCCTGATTCTTTGAAGTTAATTGTGGCTAATGCTTTGACCAATGAAATGTAGGTAGAAGTGTCTGTCTTTTCTAGCCAAACACAACTAAAGCTAGTGAATGATTTGCCATCTTCCCTTCTCCCTGCTTGACTAGCTGGAAAGGTTCTATGTGATGAATGCTGTCTCACCCTGAGAACTGGACTAGAGGATGTGGGGCAGGATTGCAAACAGACCCTGTGATGAACACATAATATAAGTAAGAAAGAACCCTTTGTTGTTTAAAATGCCATTAAGATTTTGGGGTTTCTCATAATAACAGTATAATCTAGGCTATCTGGACTAATGCAGGGGACACAAGACTTCTAGCTCACTAGGGGAAAGGTAATCTACTCATTCTAGCTTGTGAAATACGTTTTAACACAATATCTGTTTTGGATCTTTGCTTGTTTCTTGGTGAATAAATACCTTGTTTTCTCTGAAGGAGGAAGGAGAGCTCTGTTGAAGACAAGTTCTGTGAATTTTAGGATCACGGGGATTATAACAAAAAAAAGGCAATCTCTGTAACAGGAAAGTCAAGAATAATGCAAATTGAAGAGATGATAGATACTCCTCCAAAATTAGAAATTCTGTCTCTCACGATTCCATATGACAATGATTACCAAAATGTGTAATCAGGGATAGATGGGGTCAGCAATCATGTCAAATTTGGCTTTTGCCATTTAACGCCCTAAAATCTAAAAGCAAATACTGGCACTTATCACTAATCATACTGTGGTTAATATAGATTAATGTTGTACCCATTTTTCCATTCTGTGAAGAGCATGGACATTTTCCTGATTACACTGGGTGATAGGAATTACTTTTTGTTTTTTTAATTGGGATACCTCAAGCCACCTAGAGACAACAATGTCCCTTATTTAACTATAGGAGCATTTAAATCAAGAGTAGCTATTCTAAATCTTTACATTCCCCAAACATGATTATCCTTTATACTCTGTAGATGCTTAAATGCTAATGTAATACCATTGATGAATAAAAATGAACATTATTTGATACAAAGAAGATATATTATATTAGAATTCTTCCAGAGAAACAGACTAAGATATCTATCTATCTATCTATCTACCTATTTATCAGGAAAGAGAGAGAGACACAGAGAGAGAGAGAGAATTTTAAAGAATTGACTCATGCAATTGTGGAAGAGACTGGCAAGTCAAAATTTTGCAGGGTAGAAAGGCAGGCTGGAGACCCAGCAAAAAAGATGCTGTTACAGCTGGGGTCTGAAGGCGCTCTGGAGACAGAATTCCCTCCTCACTGGAGAATGTCAATTTTTCTTTTTTTCCTTAAGGTCTTCAACTGATTGGATGAGGCCCACCCACATCATGGAGAGTAATCTGTTCTACCCAAAGACTACTGTTTAAATATTAATTTTATCTAAAAATACCTTCACAGCAATGTCTGGACTAATTTATGACCAAATATCTGAGTGTTGTGGCCTAGCTAAGCTGACACATAAAACTAACCATCAAATATATTAAACCGTAAATGTTCAGTGCCTTAGTTTTTGTCTATGTAATGTTTTTACCCATTATTTTCCTAAGAACAGTAAGATTCACTTATATAAATTTAGAAAAACATATTCACTTCTGAAATTGGATATTATAAATGTTTTCTCTTAACTTTTTGACTCTTTAGTTTTCCTGTGACTGTTGTTTATCCTCTTTCAGATTGCAGAAAGAGCCATGTTCAGGTTAAGTCTGTTGGTGAATATTTACTGAATGGATACACTGAGCAGGAAGACTAGAAAGCAATGTTAGTAAATACACAGGTCTAGATAGAGTTAAGCCCTAGTGAGTTGGTCATTCTATCTTCCTTCCCTCCTCTTTATTCTAGCACTACTCACTATCTTTGTTTGATTCTGTGCAACTACTTCTCTTACTGATATGTACTCTCTCTCTTTTTTTTTTTTTTACATTTTGAAGCTACACCCCTTAAAAGAGCACTGAACCCAAAATAAGATATATGAGAGCCAATCAGTTAATAATTGGCATGTTGTGACTTTGCTTAACATTGCTCTCATGGCTTACACCTCATGAGCCACTATCTAGCCTAATTAGAGGTGTCACTCTTTGGTTCCTCATCCAATAAATTGTGGCCTGTGTGGAAGTCATGTTGTACTAATTGTGACCACCTGTGTGTTAAGAGCTGCTTCACACTACTTGCTTGAAAGCAAGCTGTGCAGTTGGCTACCACTTCCAGAATTATATCCAGTACCACCAAGATCTGTATCGTTACATTTTTATAATAGTTTCCAAAACAAAAGACCTGGAATAAAAAAATACTTTCTAAGCCAAGTATTGTACATATAAATATATAGATATAATTTGTCTCATAAAACCATTACAAATTATCTTTTAATAAAAGAGAAAAGCTAAAGTAGTTTGAAGTTTTTAGAACGTGGTACCATCTGAGAAACCAAACATAAGATTTTGGTTTTATAATGCTGAAAAAAAGGTAATTTATGCAAACATGAAAACATTAAGCAATTATGAAAAGATAAATGATGGGCAAAAGTGACATTCTTTTAACTATCATTGCCATAAGGGTAAGAGTGTAGCCAATGTCCAATTATTGAAAAGAACATGGTATAAAATTAAAGTGGAATAAAAACAAAGTGGGAGGATACCAAACTAGCTGGTGAGTAAATAAATAATCAAAAATGGTGAAAGATCAAAAGTAGTTGATACTTTTTCACAGTACTTTCAAAGAGTCTTAGTCTAAGCATGGGTGTCTGGTTGAAGTGTGTTGTTTTAATGAGAGATCTCCCTGCTCCTTTCACTGATCTCAGCTTGCCTTGCTTACAGGAGATAATAGGCCCATAAAATGTTAAGTTTATGAGAAATATTTAAATGCTCAGTAGAAAGGCACAAAGTGACCCATTTACATTTTTTTTCATTGGTGAAAGCAAACACTCTACTAAAAGATGCTTTTAAAATTTCCTTTTTCTTTCTGTTAGTTACCTTCACTCAGCACCCATCTAAATAACAGGCATATTTTACGGGATACACTTGTGGTATCACACTTGTTTGAAGTTTCTTATTTTCTTATGAGAAAAAAACAGTACATAAATAACATAAATCTCAGTAAGAGTGGTGTACTAATGGAGAATTTTTTCCCCACATATCTAGTTTGTACTCCTTTTTAAAAACTAATTTGGGATATAGTCCTTAGTTTCCAAATAAATAGTTGAAACAATTCTAAGCCTAAGTAGCTGAGCTCAATTAAACTTCACTTCTGACATTTTCTTACCATTTTTAGTTCTCTGTCATTGCCATGATATCCAGGCAGTTATTCCCTTTGGCAGTAACATTATCCTTTGTATTTTTGAACATCAATTTAATAGTTTGTTAGTAACATATGAGTTGTATTTTTGTAAGATGTCAAATCAGGGCAATATAAAATAAAGGGAAAATGTTTAAATAATTCATCGAAGGAGAGATTGTTTATTCAGTTCACGTTAGCTGATTGTTATTTATCTGTTATAAAAGACAAGTATGAGATACAAAGACACACACACACTCTTGCCCCCAAGAACTTACCACCTAGCATGTATGACAGACACAAGTCATTTTCCTCTATTGTCTTTGGTATGAAGAGAACACTGCCTTTTTTACAATGTTCTAAACTTTTCATTTATAATATGTAATTTGTTTGTAAACTCTTGACTTGTTGAGTAAGTGAGAGGCAAAGAGGAGCAATTTCCAAATTTCAGTGAACTAGTAGGGTCCAGTGAAATGTAAAAAGGAGTAGCACTGGACTGAGGGCATAAGATGAAGGATTGTGGTTTATGGTTAAATGTGTGAGGAAAATGTTGATCCTGTGACACGTTACAGGGAATAATTTTCAATTTACTATATTTTTAAATTTACTAATCATCATGAAATTGTCTTTTTGTTTTTCTCTTCCTAGTTGATTTCATTGTCCTAAAGGGTGATTTTGATTTATTATTTTTACCAAACTTTTAAAATTTGCCGTCACAGCATTCTCAGTTCATTAGGAATGAAGTGTGCAATCAACACTTTTGTGACCACCTTAGCAAGCAAACCTTCTCTACCTTTCTGAACTGGGAATCAGCTCACATCCAGGCATTTGTACTGTTCTAGGAGGCTGTCCTTAAGCTTCTGTTTCACAGAAAGGCCCTTAATAATACCAGATAATTGTCTTAATGATGTTGAATATGTTGACTTTGTCAAGCTACTTCTGAAAAGATGGAACTTTAATAAACTAAAAGTAATATTTGGAAAATGCATTATGCTTTTATAATTCACTTCATTATTTTCATTTGGTAGAAAATATTTTCCTATTTTTTAAAAAAAGATCGATGGGTAAGAAACCTGAACTCTTAAATCACAAAATGAACCTACATTTATCTAGAGAAAATAAACCCAAAGAATGTAAGCCAGAGAAGTGCAAATCGGTTTTAAAAATACATTTGTAAATAGCTATCAAATGCCGTGCACGCTTCATAAACTGCAGACGGCTTCCTGAATAAAATGGGGACATGTAGGTCTATGACTATCTATCTCAGTTAGTTAAAAAAAAATTCTGAGAAAATTTCTAAATAGGCCATAGACTATCTGCAAAGGAATAAACAAAGTAGCCAGCAGTGACAGTGTTTGCTTTTCATGTGGTGGAACTGTGTGCAAATACAAGGCCTAACAAATGTCAGCTCCTCATTTGCAAATGAAGATGTAAAAGGAAATGTCGGTGACAGTACATGCAACAGTTCATATTTGAAGTTTGGCACAGTGAACTGACAGCCACAGAGGAGCTGCAGCGGCCTAATCCTTTCTTTCTGCCTTCTAGCAATGATAGCTGGGAAAGGGGGCGAAGTTAATAAATATGTGACGAGGAAAAGCTGTGGAAGAATGGCATATCTTCTCCTCCGCAAGAACTCATCTTCAGAGATAATTAACTAGGTGACAACATACAATGTGCCATTAACAACAACATTCAAATCATTTCTGGACTTAAGTACAGTTTTAAGCCGCTTATCAGATTTTCATTTCTCAATCCATTCAGCTGTCAGGCTTACATCCTGGCTCTTTATTGAAGCTCACATGGGAATCCAAAACCTTCTAATTTTCTATACAGATTCATTTCAGAATCAATTAGAGTTGGTGGCAGCCTTGTCCCTGTGTGCAAAGGGGATTAGCTGGGCACTTGCTCAGCTGAATCTACCTCTGAATGTACATTCAACCTTCTGTCAAGAATGAGCTCTTTCTCCCCCACTTCTAGAGGACTCTTCAGCAATTGAACTGCTGTAGACAACAGATGGCAGATAATCACTCGAACAGCCCTCCAATTTTGTCAGGAAAGGAAAAGTGATCATCCAACTTTCTCTTACAGTAGGTAAGAGACCGCTGGGCATTTGAAGCATGCTCTGATTTTAAAATAGGGAAATCTATGATCACCCCTCTTCTCTGGCAGTCTCCTAACAATGTCATCCTTGAGTCCTTGCCCCTGACTTTCTGTCATCAACTACTGGCACATGTTCTCGACCTTTCTACCCTCTCATTCCCCATCCTGCTTCACTCAGTTTTGCTGAAACCTTTGTTCTTTCTATGTGCTATCCAGATCTAAAAATCATCTTTAGCAATAAAGCACTTTAATGTTATTCATTCAAAAAACAACTGTTCTATAGCATACCAAAGGCAAAACTGTCCTTTGCTGATTATTTTACAGATAAAAGAATTTTACAATCTAAAATTGTGTCAGTTATCATCAAAAATAAATACACAGAAAATGGAAGTAGTCCATGTGAACATGGATGTTTATTTTTTTTACCTTTTCCTATGTTCTGCACGATTAAATTGAACAGTCAAAAATCATTTGCTGTATTAAAATTATTTAATTATATTCTTTCTTTATTGTTTTAAAATTATTAAGATAGTCATGTGCGTAGTTTAAAAACAAAGTTACAATTCATACAATTAGAAAACAGAGGTCAAGGGCCTGTGTCCTTTACTGCTTGCGAGTGATGCCTTTCAATTATTTTAGAAGGTTTTCTGATATTTTCCTTCGTATTTTGAAATGCTTCACTATTAGGAAATTGCTGTTCCCTAATGTTTCAGGTTTAGATGTTATGTATCGACTTCTAATGAATATAATGTTTGGACTTATTCAGTCTGGGCTGCCACATAGCAGTTTTGAACTTGTGCAAGGGGCACCACCTGTATAGATTGGAATATGAATAATGTCCATGAGGTTATGCAAAATACAATAGTAGAGGTCCTGTATTTGCTCCAGCCCACCAACAGCATTCTTTCCTATTCCTGTCCTCCACTGTGTTACGCCGCTGGTTATAAGATGCAGTATTACTTTACGCTATTACTTAGATAAAATGCTACTAATTAAACTATGACAAAATATTTTTCTTATATAATTTTTCTATGGTATCTATTTAAAGAGCTTTTTTAGACTTCTTTAGGAATGTTTTTGTTGTATATTATACTTCTGCCTACATAAAAAGGAAAATAAAAATAATTACTTAAAATTTCTTTCCATTGAGAATCAGACTTATGAATTACTCTTCAACTCACGTTTTTTAAAATGTTTTTTTCAAAATAATATTCATGTCCTCTGTACTACCAAGAGTACAGGAAAGGTAGGGTATTGCACAAGACTGCCTCACTATTGTCTCTTAAATTCTTTCCAAACCTCTAACATCCTGCCATTTTCTTGATTTTAAGAGAAGATGTCAATGGAAAGTTTTCAGACCACTACTGGTACTCTCATTTCTTCCTTAAGTGGTAATTAGATTGTTGCATGAAAAATATCAGGTGTTAGAGCTGTCCTGGGCATGCCACCAGGATTAGTAACCATATTCCTTCATGTACAGACAACTATATCATAAATGAACCCTGGCTGAGAACTCTTATAAGATGCTGTTTCTTGATTATGAAATGTGTTCTAATTTCAGGGTTGTTAAAATAGAAACAAACCTAATAATTTATGAAATAATCATCAACGATCAGTTAAATGAATATACATTTCTTACATTCTTACGACTATCAAAGATATAAGAACTATTAAAGATCTTCTTAAGACTATTAAAAATCCAGGTGCACTAAGGAATGTTTAATAAACACATTGTCTTTGTTGCATACCATTTTGTTATTCCTAGGCTTAGTAACTGCATTTTTCATGTTGATTACTTTCCTCTGCATCATTCAATAATATGTTCCCCCAATCTCCAACAGAAGTTTAAAATTCAACTCAGTGCAAACGTGTCAGGATTCTTTCTTGCCCTCTGTAGACATTCCTTCTAAAGCCCTCTTCCTTGCTCTAAGGTAGAATGTTTGTTTTTATTATTTCAGACTATTCTCAAAGGTCTTCCCATCCTCTTCCATGGCTCTTATATCCTTCTCTTTTTTCATTACTCGTGGAACATATCTTCCAGATTACTGAGGAGTACATGGGAGGAACACTTTTAAAACCACTGATTGTTTGATAATACTTTAATGTTGGTCTCACATATGATCAATGGTTTTGCTGTGTATAGAATATTTGGATTAAATAATGTTTCTTTAAAATTTAAATGGCATTACCTCCATTATACTATGCCCTCAAGTGTTAACACTTGACCATTCTAATGGAATTATCATTTTAATCCTCTGTATGTGAACTCTTTAATTCTCTTCAGAAATTATGAGAAATTTTTTATCCTTGAAAAATTCACAATATTGTATTTGGGTATGTATCTTGTGTGTTATGCTTCATTGAGCCCTTTAAAAATATAGAAACATGTGTCCTCAGTTCTGGGGTTTTTTTTTTTCTATTAATATTTGTTAATTCCTTTCTCTCCTTTTTCTTTGACCTATGTTTCTGGACTTCCTAGTGTATGGACTTGGTACCTCCTGAATTGAACCTCTATTATACTTATCATTTTTCTAATATTGCCCATCTCTACCTTTTTAAAAATTATCTCATACCTGAGTAATTTCCTCAGCTTAATAATTCATTTCTTCTGACATTTTAAATAAGAGTTATCCCTTTATTAATTTGGGGCTCCCATAAGTTTAATTCCTAAGAATATCTCCTTGTTCTTTGATTGATCCTTTTCTAAATAGCATCCTATTCTTATTTCATATTGAAATTTCTTCTCTTATTCACACACAGACAAGGTCCTCTTAATTATTTTTATGGTTGTGTTGTCCTCATATATCTAGCAATGTTTAGCTATCAGTTTATATTTTAGATTGAAGCACAAAAATGCTCATTAGAATTTCTGTGTGAGAAGCAGGGGTTTTGATCAGTAGGCTTCACTGCAAGGTAATAAAAAAGAAGAATATACAAATATCAGAGATTGCTGAACTTTTCTCTGGTGACACATATTTCCCCAGGAGCAAAGGCTCCAGTGTGTGCCTAATGGGTATAAGTATGCCTAAGATAAATCTCTGTGCTAAGTACAAGAATGATTAGGTGCCTGTATTTATGATGGCCTAATTACACTAGTACGATTTTCAGATAATTTGCTTGTTTTTAGACCAGTCTTCATCCCAGTCTTCCAAGATAGCTACTGCCCTCTATTTTCTGAAATTTTGGGGGTGGAGTTCTGTGGCAAAAACTACCATCCAGCTTCCTATTGATTTTCTTCTTGACAGACACTTAGATTAGCTTTCTCTTAAATTAATTGACCCTCACTTCTGCCTTTCAAATATATTTTTCTTTACATCACAACCTCCCTTTCATATCTTCACTGTGAATATAATCTTTAAAAAATATTTCAGTTTTATTTTATTGATGTTTCAGTAGAAAGTGGAAATAAATGCTTATATTCAATCCAGCACACATAACAGAGAAACTCAAAATCTAGTATTTTTATAATAGACACATAAACTGCACATATTTAAAATATACAATTGGATACGTTTTGACATTCATATGTCAACTGTAAAATCATCACCAAAATCAAGACACTGAACATATGTATCACCCCAAAATGTTCTTCTTGTTCTTTGTAATCCCTCTCTCCTGCTCATCCCCCTTCTAACCCCAGGCAGCCACTGACCAGCTTCATGTCACTATATATTAATTTGTACTTCCTCGCATTTTATATAAATGCAGTTATACATTATATACTCATGTTTGTTTGAATTATTTCACTCTGAATAATAATTTTGAGAATAATCCATGTCAAAGTATGAATCAGTATTTGATTCCTTTTCTGACTGATTAGCATTTCACTGTAAAGGATTGACTCTAATTTATTCTTTTCACTTGTTGATTGATGTTGGGTTGTTCACTATTTTAATCTATTACAGATTAAGCTGTTAAACACATTTGTATGTATGTATTGGTGTTAACATATGCTTTATTTTCACATATATAAAAAATTTTCTATCAATCTGTGGTTTGTATTCTCATTCTTTGTAAAGCATTCAGTGGTTTTCCAAGTATGGTGTTATTTGTAAGCTTCTGAGATGCCTTTCTCAGGTAGAGAAAAATCCCTTCTAATCTGAATCTGCTAATGTTGTATTCTGTCAATTGGTTTTCCAGTTTATTGAGATGATCGTGTTTTTCCTCTCTTTTTTAAAATACAGTTATTTACATTAATTGTTTTTTGAAAGTTAAACCAAACTTACATTTCTGGAATAAACCACTTGGTCATGCTATTGATTTTTTTCTAAAATTCTATTTAGTATTTTGTCATCTGTGATCATGAATGATATTGTTCTATAGTTTTCTTTTCTTTTAATGTTTCAGTATCAGTATACCACAGTATCAGTATACCACCAAATTAGGAAGTACTCCCTCTTCTTTAATTATCTGGCAGAGTTTATATATAATTGGTATTATTTTTGACTTAGAGGTTTGGTAAAATTTCATTAGTGAAAACATTTATACCTAGAATTTTCTTTATGGATAAAAGTTTTTATTTGTTCATTTTACATATTCAAATTGTTAGTAAGTATGGAGCTATTCACATTATTTACTTCTTCTTGAGTGAGGTTTGGTAGTTTGTATTTTTTAAGAATGTGTTCGTTTTATCTAAGTTGTCCTATTTATAGGCATAAAGTTGTGTATAATATCTCATTATCCTTTTAGTATCTTCAAAATCTCTTGTGATATTTCTGATACTGGTCATTTTTAACATTGTCCTTTCTTTTTTACTTATCAGTGTGATTTTACCAATTGCATTAATCTCAAAGAAACAGCTTTTGGTTTTAATGATTTATCTCTGTCAATTTTCTGTTTTCTATTCTATTGATTTTGTATTATCTTAATTATTTTTTCCACTTTCTTTGATTTACTTTTCTTTTCCTGGTCTCTTAAAGTAGAGGATGAGCTCATCATTTGAGATGCTTTTACTTATAATATAAATATTTAGTGCATATAGTTTCCCTGAACTCCCTCTTTACCAGTATACTACAAATTCTGGTATTTTGTGTTTTTAATTTCATCCAGTTAAAAGCCTTCAGGTTTCCTTTTTTTTTTTTTTTTTTTTTTTGCGGTATGAGGGCCTTTTACTGTCGTGGCCTCTCCTGTTGCGGAGCACAGGCTCCGGACGTGCAGGCTCAGCGGCCATGGCTCACGGGCCTAGCCACTCCGCGGCATGTGGGATCTTTCCAGACCGGGGCACGAACCCATGTCCCCTGCATCGGCAGGCGGACTCTCAACCACTGCGCCACCAGGGAAACCCTAGGTTTCCATTTTGATTTCTTCTTTCACATTGAGTTACTCAGAAGTATGTTATTTACTTCTGAAATATTTGGAAATTTTCCATATATAGTTATGTTACTGATATGCAATTTACTGACATGCATACATACTTTGCATGACTTAAATCATTTTAAATTTATTGAGACTTGGTTCTTGGTCCAGAATGTGGTCTATTTTGGTCAATGTTTCTTGTGTTCCAGAAAATAAGTATCTTCTACTAATTGTAAGTGGATTGTTCTATAATTGACAATTAGGTCAAGTTGTTTGATATTGTTCAGTTACTCTATGGGCTTACTGACTTTTTGTCTCATTGTTCTATCAACATATTGAGAGAGGAGTGTTGAAATCTCTGAATATGATTGTCAGTTAGACTATAACAAAAGTTATGATCCCATGAGTTTAAGTTTCATGTCTTTTGAAGAGCTGTTTGGCCCCAAAATATTTAGGATTGTAATGTACTCTTGGTAAGTTTGCCGCTATCTTTATGAAAATAACCCTCTTATACCTGTAATACTATTTTCTCTGAAAGGTACTTTATCTGATACTAATGTAGCCACTGCAGCTTTCTTTTAACTAGTTTTAGCGTAGTGTAACTTTATTGTTTACTTTTAACCTATTTACTTTTTTATATTTAAAGATCATTTTTTATAGGAAGCATATAAGTCTGTGGTGTGTGTGTATGTGTGTGTGTCCAAGGGGACAATCTCTGCTTTTAATGGAGTGTTTATACCATGCATATTTAATATGATTATTGATATGGCTAGGGTTTGAGTCTATCAACGTCCTATTTGTTTTTCATTTGTCCCACCAGTTCTTTGTTTCCTTTTTCCTCTTTTTCTTACTTCTTTTGGTTAATGCAGTAGTTTTCATGATTCTATTTCACCTTCTTTGTTAGTTATTAGCTAAAACTGTTTTTAAATACTTTTTAATCTAAGTGGTTGCTTGAGAGTACATACATCTTTAAATTATTATAGTCTGCCTTCAGGTCGTATTATACAATATCATGTATAACATAATAACTTTACATTTATAATATTTCATTCTGGCCTGTATGTTTTTGTTCTCATACATTTTATTTACATATCTATTTTAACCTTCTAATACATAGTTATCATTTTTGTTTAAACAGTTAATTATCTTAATTATTTTTAAGTTAGATTTAAACATTAGAAGTCATGAATTAAGCCATATTGTTACCAATAGTGGTTTTTCATTCATTTGTGTAGATACATTTTTCCATCTGGTATGATTTTCCTTCTGTCTCAAGGATTATCTTTAACAATTCTTGTAGTGCTGGTCTGTTGATGATGAATTTTCTCATCTTAGCATCTCTGAAAATGTCTTTCTTTCACCTTCATTCTTACAAGATATTTTGAAATAAGTCTAAGTTAACAGTTTTTGTTTTTCTTTCAGTATTTTAAAGATGTAGTTCCACTGTCTTTTTGCTTGTATGAGAAATCTTTTCCCACGTATGTAAAGTGTCTTTTTTGTCTGGCTGTTTTTAATATTCTGTATTTATCCTTAGATTTAAACAATTTGACTATGCTGTTCATGTAAGCATCTTCATGTTATTTTGTTCATGATTTTCTAAGTTCCCTAGGTATTTGGAGGTGTAGTTTAAAACAAATTTGTACAAATTTTAGCCATTATTTCTTCAATTATTTTTTCTGCCTCCTCCCTCTATTTGTGGGCTACTTGAAGTTGTACCAAAGCTCATTGCTGCACTTGGCGTTCTTAAAACTTCTTTTCCCTTTCTGGCATTAATTTTGGATATTACTGTGTTTTCAAGTTCACTAATCTTTTCTTCTGTGATGTCTGATCTCCTGGAAACCCATCCAGGGTGTTTTCTACCTCACGCATTGTACTTTTCATCTCTACAAGTTCAATTTGTTTCATTTTGCTCTTACATCTCCCCTCTGTTTCTTTGTGAATATATACAATATAGCTATATACATGTTTTAATATCATTGTCTGCTAAATATAACATCTGTGTCAATTATGGTTTGATTTTAATTGATGATTGCCCTAATTATCAATAAGAAGGCAGGATTCTATTTTCCTGCCTTTTTGCATTCCTGGTGATATTTGGTTGGATTTCTTACAGGAGACTTATTCTCGTAGGTACTGAGTATTTTTATATTTATTTGAATATTCTTTAAATTTGTTCTGTGAGCAAGTTCCTTGGAAAGAATAAACCCTCCAGTCTTGTTTTTATGATTTGTTATGTGGTTTGGGACCAGGCAGTCTAGGGCTTATCGTTTTCCCCTGCTGAGGCAAGATTTTCCTGAATATCCTACCCAATGTGATATGATTTGAGTTTTTTTCCTGAGTGCCTGTTGGGAACAGGCATAATTTCCAGCACTGTGTGAGCACCAGATATTGTTTCCTTTGATACATTTGGTAATTTTTTTTACCTCATTCTCTGTTAGCTTCTTCATACACATCTACATGTACAGATGAGTACACTGCTTAAAAATTGAGTGCCATTATATGTCTCCAGTTTTCTCTCCCCTATGTTCCCTCCTCTACAATACTATCCTGCAAACTCCACCTCCTTTTGTATCCTCAGAGTTTCAACTCTATTTTCTGAATTCAGGGCATCTTCTAGGTCCCACCTGGGTTCCCCCTTTCTGCCAGTAGCCTGTAAACTGTCCTAAGATATAAACTGGGGTATTCATATTACTCACTACTTTTCTCTTTATTCTTTCAGGAATCACTGTCTTTGATGCTTGATTTGTAGGGTCTTGAAAACACTGTTTATTATGTAATTATTCTGGGGTGTTTTTGGGGGGGAAGGATTTTTGTTTCTGATGGGACAGTAAACGTAGGCACTATTATTCCATCTTGGGGAGCAGAAGTGCTCCCATATTATCATTGCTAAAATGTTATATTTTCTCACATTTAGGGAGTCCTAAATTATCCAATTTTCTCATTTCCATTAATTTTATACAGTAAAGGTAACCATTTTTAAAGTATAACATATACTTTCTTAATCTTAATTAAAGGTATTATCAGGGAATCCAAAAGCAAACTAGTCTACACTGACGCTTTCATCAGTCTGTCAAAATTAACACTTAAGTGTTTCTATCAGTTTATATTCCTGCCAGTTGCTACCAGTGGCTTCTGCTCCAGTTTAGGAGATCTCAGCTATGACTTTCGGCATCCTCTTGTCTCTCTAGATTTTGTGGTGATGGTTTATTGAATGACCTGCACTTTCTGATGGGTCCAAGAAAATTCATTGATTTTCAGTTTGTTCAGAGTTTTTTTCTTATTGTAAATTGGGGAGCAATGACTTCCAAGCTCTTTCCAGGTTGGAAGTTTGATACATGATATTTTGAAATGCTACTTTACCTTATTAAAATGAATAGTAGCCCCCAGATTATATCACCAATATAAAAAAGAACTTTAGAATTCAACTATCTAATCTATACTTACTAAGTGAAAGAATACTATCCACAATATCCATGAAAATTCGCATGTATCTCCTATTGATTAGATTCAGTAATAAACATATGTCACTGTTTAAAGAGTAAGATTATAACATTTTTTGAAGTGGATGAGTGTTTGCCAGGAGAAATTATCTTTTAAAGTATTTCTTTATACTCAGTCAAAATCTATGTGACTTATTGGTTCTAACTTTTTCTTCAACAGTGTTACAGAAAAGCCTGATCTGCTTACAGATGACAAATTTCATAGTCATGTTTAATTTCTTCCATATTCATATTATTGCAAAGTCCATTTTTTATTATCCCCAAAATATATCCTCAAACTACCCACTTCTCTCTTCATCTGCTGGTACTCTCCTCACCCAAGACATAATCACTTTTACCTGGCAAAGTACAGTAGCCATCTAATGGATTTCCTTGCTACCACTTCTGCCCCTGTTTCACATCAACTAAGAGAAAACTCAGCTCAACCTGTTTTAAATGATAAGTACATTTATTGGCTCACAAAACTGGAAGTTCAGAGGTAGGCTTCAGAACTGAGTTAATTCTGTGACACTGGCTCATTTTACTGCAAACCTCTTGGCTCTGATCAATTCTGTGTGTTAGCTTCAGGCTCATAGTGAGATGATGTATCCATGTGGATAGGAATGGAGAGAAACAGTCACTTGAAGAAATTCTCAGAATTGCCAGACAAACGTCTCTCAGAATCTCTTGGCTAAAACCCCCTTTCTGAAATATTCCTCTTGTAAATATAAATACTTCCTCTTAAGAAGAATGGGAGTGACCTTAGACAAATCAGACCTCCTAGAGCAGAACTGGGCCAGCTTCCTAGAGCTGCATGAGAAGGGTGGATACTTGAACAATATTGTTTTTTGTTTTTTTAGAAAGGAAGAGTAAACAGTGGAAAATAGTAGACAAACAAAAGATATTTTTTATACCTAGGAAGATCATATGTTCTGGTTTACTAGGAATAGTTATGTGTATGCTAGCTTTTGTGGAATATTAAATGATATGGTCACCTAAAATATCCCAGCCTCTACAATCCATATACACACAGCAGCCAGAATATTCCTTTAAATCACAAATCAGATTATTTTTCTACCTAATTACCCCACCACAGCTTCTGATTCCCACTGAATATAGAATAAAATCTATTCATTACCTTTTCCTTCAAAGCCCCTTCTTACTTCCCTGACATAATCTCCCTCCATGACATTCCAGCCATATTATCTTTTAATTGCTCAAATAAGTGAAGCTCAGTTCCACCCAAAGGCTTTTGCATTACTATCTCCTCTCTGCTTGAAATGCTATTCCCCTTGATTTTTACATGGCATCTCCTTGTGATTCATGTCTTAGCTCAGATGCTCAGGTTTTCTGAACGCTTGATCTAAATTAGCCACACTGATCTGCCTTGTATAAAATCATGCTCTTTTATTTTTCTCATAGCTTTTATCACTATCTGAAATTTTCTTATTCATGAATGTCTACTTTTAATTTTTTAAACTTCCCTTGATTTATAAAATCCATGAAATCAAGAAACATTTTTCCTGATACAACTGTATCTCCAGTGCCTAGAACAGTGACCCTCACATAGTTACCATTCAATGAATTTAGTGAATGAATAATTATATTTAAATTAACTGTTTTGTCCTTGTTTTGTTTCTAGGCCAAATATACCCACTCATTCTTTCAGTCATTTTGTTTTACAATGAGATATTGAGAATCTTCAGCAACTCTTTCATACTATCTTGGATGTGTCTTACTTTGATTTTGTTACTCTTTAAGTACAAACAGCAGAACAACACAGTATTCCAGAATGTACCCGACTAGTATAAAGTGGTATACTCACTTGTAGCTGCACTAACAATGCATATGGAGCCTAGGATAGCTATGTCTTGTGGTTCCCAAAGCACATCATTAGCTTATTTTGAATTCAGTCTAAGATTAAAAAGCAAAACTCTTCTATTCTTTTTTTTTCATTAATACTTTAAATCAAGGACAATTTATTTGCATTTATCTCTCTTAATAATATTAACTAAACTTGTAAATTGCTTATATTCTAAGATGCAACTGCTTTGACCATAGGGAAACCTAATGTCATGAAATCACTTTAAAATTGGAATTCCCAAAATAATAAGCTTACCAATTTTAACTCAGATTTCAAAATTGCTCTTTTAAATAGTGCTTTCCTTAGTGTTGAACCTTGAATAAGGAATCTGGGGACTAAGAGAAAGAAAAGAAGAATAAAATCCATTTTCCCACATTATTTTTTATGGCACAAATATGATTATTCATCCTTTAACATAAATTCTATCTACCATGCTAACAACAGCATCCAGAAATTGTTTTTGTATATTGTTTATAGATCTTTGTATGTTTGCTCAGGCTTATATTAACCATTTAAACAATAGAGCAGTCCCACACTATTCTATTGTTTTAGTTCCTTTTGACTAATCATGTATTATTTTCTTCTAAAATATTATCAAAAAAAGTAGCCTGTACCAACTGAACCCAGTTGCAAGAGCAGTCAAGATTCCCAGACACCAAATCAGATGCCTCATTTTATGATTTTTGTATATTGCATTTGTATCCTGCAGTCTTGCTAAACTCACATATTAGTTCTAGGAAATTTTATTTCATAGATTTCTTTGAGACTTTCTATGTAGACAATCATGTCATCTTTAATAGAGTTGGTTATATGTCTTTCTTCTCAATATGTATTCCATTTATTTATTTTTCTTATCTTGTAGAACTGGCTAGGACATCCAGTATACCACTAGAATGTTTAATAGGTCTGGTGAAAGAGTACATCCTTAATTGTTCCAAGTTAAGGGGTAAACGTTAACCTTAAGTATGAAGTTGTTTGTAGATATTTTGTAGACGTCTTTTTACAGATTAAGAAATTCTCAGAGCATGGAGAACTGCTCTAGTCGTGTCTTGCAAATGTGTTAGTTATATTTAGATTCTCATTCAGTTTCACACATTTTGTTTTAATTTTCCTTGAAACTTCCTCTTTGACATGTGTCATTTAAAAGAGTGTGTCCAAATATTTGAGAATTTTCCAGGTTATCTTCCTATTACTGATTTCTACTTTGTTTCCCTATGGTCAAAGAAATACTTTTAATGCTTCCAGTTTTTTTAAACTTGTTAGATTTGTTTTATCGCCCAGAATATGTTCTGTCTTGGTGAATGTTTCAGGTACACTTGAGAAAAATATGTATTTAGCTCTTATTTGGTGGCCTGTTCTATAAAAGTCAATTAGGTTGAGTGGGTAAATAGTGTTGTTCAGGTGTTCTGTATTCTAACTGATTTTCTATTCAGTCATTTACTGAGAGAGTAGTATAGGAGACTTCAACTTGGATTGCTGATTATACCAATTTATCCATTTTTCCTTTGTGTTTTATCAGTTTTTGCTTCATGTATGTTAAAGCTATTTTTAAATGCATTCACATTTAGGATTGTTATACCTTTTTAGGGAAATAACTCTTATTATTATTCCTAAAATTGTTTCTAGTTTTGAAATCTTTATTGTCTTAGATTAATGGCTTAGCTTCCATCCATCAGTTTCCTTTTATCTTGACTATGTGCTTATATTTAAAGTCGGGTGTCTTATAGATATCATATAGATGTTATGTCCACCATTAACTCAGTATTTTTATATTGAAACATTTGAGTGTTTTTCCTCCTAGGGTTTAAAATATGCATTTTTAATTAATCAACATTTACATTCAAACAAATTTATGCCATTTGACTTCTAGTGTAAGGAACTTGCAACAGTATTTTATCAATTCTTTCCTCTAGTCCTTCTTGCTATTTATATATGCATTTTAATTTTACAGCTTTTTTGAAAACATGATATTGCCACTGTTTTGGTTATAAACAGAAAGTTATATTTTAGAACAATTGAAAAATAAGAAAACTAAGGTTTATTCTGTTTCTAGTGTTCTTCAGATTTCATGTAAACACACTTTTCTGTTTGATATTGTATTCATCCTGTCTGAAAAATCACAATTGTCCTTTCTGATAAGCAGTTCTGCTGATAATAAATTTTGTACTTTTTATTGTATTACAAAATATTGATTTCTCCTTTAATTTTTGAGATACGTTCACTCAGTTCAGAATTCTTTGTTGACAGATATTTTATTTCAGCACTTTAAAAAAATCACTCCATTTTCTTACATTGTGGATGATTTCTGACAAGAAATTTCTGTAATTATTTTCTTTGTATACAATGCATGCCTTTTTCTCTGTCTGCCTTCAAGATTTTTTCTTTGTCTTTTGTTTTGTAACAGTTTGAGCTTGAAATGCTTAGGACTATAAGTGTGCGTGTGCATGTGTGTGTACACACATGCACGTGTTTATCATGCTGGATGTTCTTTCAGCTTCTGAGTTCTTTGTTCTGTGGCTTGGAGACTGTCATTGATTTTAAAAACTTCTTGACCATTATTTCCTTAAATGTTTCTTCTACATTGTTGTCTCTCTCTTCTCCACTGGTATTTTAATTAGATATACATTGGAGTGTTTGATATTGTTTCACAGCTCTTGAATTCTCATTTCTGATTTTTTAATTCAGTTTTTCTTATATTTCAGTTTGGATAAATTTTAATGGCTTACCTTAAAATTCATTAATTTTTTTCATAGCTCAGCACATTTCTTCCATGTACGAAACTAAAGTTTTTCTTCCTGTCCTCTCTCTGTCTATTTACAGTTTACATTATAGTTTCCATCTCTAGGCTGAAATTGCTTATATTATCTTGCATGTTGGCTACCTTTCCCACTAAAGCTTTAGCATATTAATCATAGTTATTTTAAATTCCCTCATATATCTGCATCTGTTTCTTTTGATTATTGTATCTTTGGGCACGTTTTCATTTCTTGATTTTTTTGGTGCATGTTTTCATTTCATTATAATTTTTTTAATAGGAAAGCTTGTATAAGATAATAAAGACTGAAGTAAACAAAATTTATGCTTTGAAATTAACATAGCTTCATATCTTTTCTTCTGCTAGACCTTTCCTGTGAGGTTTGAGGTTAATTTGTTCAGGAGTAAAGGTGGGTTGTTGGATATTATTGTTTCTATGGTTACCCCCAATGCCCCACAGGCTTTAAATTCCTTTAGTGATTACTTGTGTTTAGAGTGGGGATTTATTTATCAGAGACTTTCTTTCAATTAATGTTCCACATTTAGCTCTAGGCCTTCCCTTTCTGCTGTATTTCAGAGAGGATTTCTTTCTAGGAGTATTTCATTGCTGATTGTTCTTAATTTGGTTAGCCTGGTAGTTAGTTGTTGGGTTATGGGGGAAAACTCATTATCAATTACTCTTAGTAAGCTTCAGTCTTAGGCAACCATTCTTCCCCTGAGTCTTGAGAGTGTGGTCTGCTCCTCCTGTAGCTATAGCTCTGAGTACAGCATGCATTCTTGCCCTTTCCCCAGGGGTAGAAAATGTGTGTCTGTTTCCTTCCACTGTCTTTAAGGGTGACTTACCTGTTGCCCTTCTCTTCCAATTTAAGACTTTCCTTCTCTCTTGGAGGTAGGAGATAAGGGGTTGTATCATATATTTCCTGTAGCAGCTGTTGTTGCTCTTCCCTTGGTTTTTGCTACAAGGGATGCTTTCTCAAGTTTCTCATCAATTGTTTGGTGAGCTCCCATTGAATTTCACGTGAAGAGCATGTAATTGGGTGCATTTACATCCCCCATGGATTCTATATTCTGCTAGATCACATTCAGCTTTTACCAGTTCTTTGACAATTTTCAATTTTTTAACAATTCTCATAAGTGTAAGTCTGCTTCTGCCCAGATAAGCATATAGTCATGTCCTTGCTCTTTCTGCAGATTTACATTGATTTTAGAGATTTCAGATTCCACAGATTTCATGTTTGTTTTTGCCCAGCACATTCAGGTCTCTGATAGGTTAAGAAAAGTGGTACACTTTACACTTTGTCCAGCTATTTTGTTTGTTTGTTTCTGTAAGGGTGGAAACAATGCTCTTTCTAGTTTTATATACCCTAAGTAGAAATTAGAAGTTCTCTGCCTGCTTTTTTTTTTTTTTTTTTTGGCAGTACGCGGGCTGCTCACTGTTGTGGCCTCTCCCGTTGCGGAGCACAGGCTCCGGAAGCGCAGGCTCAGCGGGCTATGGCTCACGGGCCCAGCCGCTCCGCGGCATGTGGGATCTTCCCGGACCGGGGCACGAACCCGTGTCCCCGGCATCGGCAGGCGGACCCTCAACCACTGCGCCACCAGGGAAGCCCTGCCTGCATTTTTAAAAGATATTTTTGTTGAATATAGATTTCCATATTTTTGGTTGTTGTTTTCACAGTGTTTTTTGAATGACATTACCTTTTGGCTTACATAGTTCCTGACAAAAAGTCTGTAATAATACTTAAATTTATTCCTGTATGTCGTAAACCCTTTTCTCTCGTGCTGCTTTTCTCTTTAGCAGTGGTGGTAAACAACTCAGTTATGGAGTGTCTTGGTATTATTTTACTGAGTTCAGTTTGCTTGTGGTTTTTGAGGTTCTTGAGTCTGTAGACTTGTATTTTTCATCAAATGAAAAAAATTAGCTATATTTTAAATGTTTTTGTTTATGTGTTGTCTGCTCCATATCCAAAACTTTGATTACATGTATGTTAGATTCCTTAATATTTTTCATACATCACTGAAGTTTTATTTATTTTTTTCAGTATCATTTTTCAGGATGTCCTCAATTTTCAGTAGTTTCTGTTGCTTTGAGTTTCTCGATATTTTGTTTTGTAGTATCTAATTTCCTGTTAATCCAATCTAGTGAAATTTTCATTTCAGACATGTTTTTCATCTCTAGCTGTTTGATTTTTGTTATTTTTATATCTTTTCTCTTTTTATTATGTTCATGTTTGTCTTTACATTTATGTACATATTGAGTATTTCTGTAACTGTATTGTTAATGTCCTTTGCTAATTCTGTCATCTCTGTCATGTTTCAGTTTAAATCTATTGGCTTACTTTTTCTAGTTATGAGTTAATATTTCTACTTTTTTCATATATGATAATATTTTATTGGATGCCAGATTCATAAAGTGTACATTGATGAATGCTGAATTTTTTTTTTTTTTTTACTCTATTAAACATTCTTATACTTTGCTCTGGCAGACAGTTATTTACAGATCAGCTTGCTCATTTTGAAATTTGTTGTTAAGCTTTAATAGGGCACATCTAGAATAACCTTTAATCTGGGACTAGTTTCACCCCACTCCGAAGGTGTAGCCCTTCCAGGGTATTCAATGACATTCGACCATGACCTCAGCAAGGTCTCTCTACTCTACCCTCTGAGAATTTACGTGACTCCCAGTTCCATGTGATTTTTTAGAATGGTTTGATTTGACACTATAAATGTGCAGGTTGGTATTGGCTGGAGATGCAACAGGACCTATATGCAGCTTTGTTAACATATTTCTCTTCATTGATCCCTCCTCTGTAAAACTCTGCCTTATAAATATCTAGCTGACTTGCTCAATCTGAGCAACTTAGATTTGACTCAGTGAGTATTTTCAGATGTCTATATTTAAGTAAGGATTGAAGGTTACTTGATTTTATTATTGTTATATTATTACTACTACTTCTAATCCTGCTGCTTCTGCTGCTACTACTACAGAAACATTCATATTCCTAAGATGTATGACCAGTAAAATCTTTATAATTCATATTTGCTCCATTAAATATTATTTTTATACTTTTTCTTCCAGTGTACAATTATTTTTTCTGTTAAACTGGATTGACATACTTCCTTTGGCTAACATGTTTCTTTACTCAGTAATGGGAAAGACATTTATTTTAGGCATGGAGATACTCTTTGAGCTTAAAAATTATTGAATCTAGTTATTCTATTGACAGATATAAGAAACCCATTTGTGGAAAATCAACTTAGATTTTATGGATTTATGATATTTTAAATAAATGTTAAGAAAAACATAGATTAAGAAATTGTTCTTATTATTGAATTTGGCAGTCCTAGAAAGATGTTTGTATTGTCAGCGGGAATCTACCAGGTTTAATAAGTTCAAGTGAACTTAACTGTGTATAGCTAATAATGATTTCCTCCTTATTTTAAATGTTTTTAAATTTGAGACCAATGATATTACAGAAAGCATGCCAGTCACCACTAGAAAGAAAAGATAATGTTATGGATATTTATAGATGTTATAGTAATTTCAGTATCACAGACATGATGATTTTTTCATGTTTAAAAAGTAAAGTTATATAAGCTTAAGGGATATAAAGATTAAAATGAGTTTAAAGAGTTTTCTGTGGTTTTCCCTTACCTTTTCTTTTTTACATATTTTTGTCATTTCCTGTGTACCAAATAAAAATATGAGGGCAGACTAACAGGAGAAATCTATTGAAAAATATATAGTTGACCTCAAGAAATAAGAACTGGAATCTCTCTGTGCCGTGTGTTTCGTGGTAGAATGTACACTCCATAAAGACAGAAAACTGTTTCCTTTTATTATTACAAGGGACTAGAAAGCAACCTTTGTTAATACTGGTTGCTTAATAATTTTTATTTGGTACTATTTTAAAAATTTTTATGCAGTTTTTAAAGGATACTTTCTATTTACACTTATTACAAAATATTGGCTATAGTCCCCATGTTGTACAATTCATCCTTAAGCCTATCTTCCACCCAGTAGTTTGTACCTCCAAGTCCTCCACCCCTATATTGCCCCTCCCCCTTCCCTCTCCCCACTGGTAACCACTAGTTTGTCCTCTATGTCTGTAAGTCTATTTCTTTTTTGTTATATTCACTAGTTTGTTATATTTTTTACATTCCACATATAAGTGATATCAGTATTTGTCTTTCTCTGTCTGACTTATTTCACTTAGCATAATGCTCTATAAAGTCCATCTGTGTTGCTGCAAATGGCAAAATTTCATTCTTTTTTATGGCTGAGTAGTATTACATTGTATGTATGTATGTATGTATGTGTATATATATATATATATATATATATATATATATACCACATCCTCTTTATCCATTCATCTGTTGATGGACACTTAGGTTGCTTCCATATCTTGGCAACTGTAAATAATGTTGCTGTGATCTTTGGGGTGCATGTATTTTTTCAATTTATTGTTTTTATTTCTTTCAGATATATACCCAGGAGTAGAATTGCTGGGTCATATGGGTACTACTTACTGAATGAATAAAAATAATTTACTGAATATAATTTCTCATTCTGGAAGTGTTCACAAAAATGATCAACTCACCCCCCCACCCCAACACACACACACACACACACACACACACACACACACACACACCAATGTTTATGGCTGCAAAACCCAAATCTCAATGAGGTTGTTATCTTGCCTGGTGTCATTAAAGAAAAATAGAGGCACTTTACTTAACAGTATGTGGTCTTTTCAATATCTGTATATAACAGGGAAGTTTTGTACTTTGGGTAAAAAATTATCTAAAAAATATGTTCCTTATATATTTTCTAATGAACTGGAAACAAATTTATAATACATTCTTTTAAAAATCCTTTGGGAAAAATGAGATAAAATATATTTTACATATATATAGACACACATAAATTTAACTCTATATTTCTACCTACTCAGCTATAGCTACTTAATTTCCTATTAGCTGTCTATCTATATCCAAATTTTAGAGTGAGTATAAAAGTTAGTCTATTCTTTCCTTGTTTTGCCCTAGTGTTATTGCAGTGGTGATAATTGTTTTGTTTTATTTGGCTGCTTGTATTCTATTCTGAATTAATTTTTTCTCGTAATATGCAGAGGTAATCCAGTATTATCATTTATTAACTAGTGTCATTATTTAAAAATGCATGTAAGAAAAGTCACTTTTTAGGTTTGGGGCAAATTTGCAATAGTGAACATCTAAGTACTTTGTGAAACAGACATTGACTAAAAGAAAACTTTTAGAAATAATAATAATAATAATATCGCAGTGGATTAGGAAACCACCTGTGCAGTTCTAATATTGGATATCCTATGAACTCAGGCAAGTGACCAGTGACAGATTCCTTCCATTCCATGCCCTAGCCTCTTCATTTGTATAATCAAGATAAGGCCACTGAATTCCCAGGCAAAAAGTAGCTGAGGGAATTTTGCTTTACAATTATGACTGCTAAATGATATATTTTTAAAGTAAGGTTCATTCATGTTTTCAAAATTTTAGCTTGTGGGGACAGTCACAGACTACTTTGCTTTTTGCCAACTAGAGAAACCTACCTGTGCCAAACAGCACATTAAGAAAATAAAATACTAACTTTAAATAGTGGAATTACAATTCAGTTAAGCAGAGGTTTGGGGTGCAGAAAAATAAACTGTTGGATTTCTCTACTGTTTAAGGGCAGCAAAGAACATGTAGTCCAGCCCCCTTCACCAGGCTATCCAAACAATGAGTTTTAGATATAAACTCCTGTGTGATTCCTCACTGCTTAAAACCTGTGAGTACAAATTGTCACCTGGCCTTTTTGATCTAAAGCATAATTTTCTAATGTTACCATTTTTCTTGGCTATAACACTTTAAGAAAAATGCTGGAGATATTGCCATATAGACTGCAAACAATATATTATACTGCAGTCTGGGAAATATACAAAGCCAGGTACTAAGTATTTCTGACTTAAAAATATAAAATTAGTTTTCATTCCCAACAAGAAGTGATTATCTCTCTAGTGCTGACATACCTGAATTTTTTCACAACAGAGTTTTTCTAAAACTATTAATATGTTTCCACCTTCTCTGTCACTGAGAAATATAACGTTTTCCAAAGGGAGGGGGCAGGAAAGGTATGGAACAGTCAAGTAAAGCAAAAGGAAGTAGTTTCAGATACTTTTATTTAGAAACTTCAGTGATATACAAATTTTGAAAGTATGTTTGACAGTATATTTTAGTACCTAAAAGAACTGAGTGCTCGGCCATAAAATAATGCTCTGACCTTCATTACATGGTCCTAGACAAGGCAAGGATTTCTCTTGTACATGGACACCATGAATTCCCTAGGCTATTAATCAACAGGGCACAACTAGAATGAAACTCTTCAGCCACCGTATGCTCCAATATGCTGACTACCGAGATTGTGCTAATAATTACCCTCCAGAAGAGACAGAAACGCTTATTGTTTTGACCATCTACTTAAGTGCTTTGAATGAGGTCATCACAATAGAACTACCCACTGGTACTATAATCAGAGGGAAAAAAATGTTCTTTAACATTTATTTATTTTTAAATTTATTTTTATTAGAATATAGTTGCTTTACAATGTTGTGTTAGTTTCTGTTGTGCAGCAAAGTGAATCAGTTATATATATACATATATCCATTCTTTTTTAGATTCCTTTCCCATTTAGGTTACCATAGAGCATTAAGTAGAGTTCCCTGTGCTATACAGTAGGTTCTCATTAGTTATCTATTTTACCTACAGTAGTGTACATATGTCAATCCCAATCTCCCAATTTATCCCACCACCCCTTCCCCACTTGGTAACCATAAGTTTGTTTTCTACATCTGTGGTTCTATTTCTGCTCTGCGAATAAGTTCATTTGTATCATTTTTCTGGATTCCACATGTAAGCTATATAAGATATTTGTCTTTCTCTTTCTGACTTACTTCATTCGGTATAACAATCTCTAGGTCCATCCATGTCACTGCAAATAGCATTATTTTGTTCCTTTTTATGGCCGAGTAATATTCCATTGTATATATGCATCACATATTCTTTATCCATTCCTCTGGGGTTTTTTTTTGTTTGTTTGTTTGTTTTACATCTTTATTGGAGTATAATTGCTTTACAATGGTGTGTTAGTTTCTGCTTTATAACAAAGTGAATCACTTATACATATACATATGTTCCCATATCTCTTCCCTCTTGCGTCTCACTCCCTCCCACCCTCCCTATCCCACCCCTCCAGGCGGTCACAAAGCACCAAGCTGATCTCCCTGTGCTATGTGGCTGCTTCCCACTAGCTATCTACCTTACGTTTGGTAGTGTATATATGTCCATGCCACTCTCTCACTTTGTCACAGCTTACCCTTCCCCCTCCCCATATCCTCAAGTCCATTCTCTAGTAGGTCTGTGTCTTTATTTCTGTCTTACCCCTAGGTTCTTTATGACCTTTATTTTTCTTAAATTCCATATATATGTGTTAGCATACGGTATTTGTCTTTCTCTTTCTGACTTACTTCACTCTGTATGACAGACTCTAGGTCCATCCACCTCATTACAAATAGCTCAATTTCGTTTCTTTTTATGGCTGAGTAATATTCCATTGTATATATGTGCCATATCTTCTTTATCCATTCAGCCAATGTGGACATTTAGGTTGCTTCCATCTCCTGGCTATTGTAAACAGAGGTGCAATGAACATTTTGGTACATGACTCCTTTTGAATTATGGTTATCTGAGGGTATATGCCCAGTAGTGGGATTGCTGGGTCATATGGTAGCTCTATTTTTAGTTTTTTAAGGAACCTCCATACTGTTCTCCATAGTGGCTGAACCAATTCACATTCCTACCAGCAGTGTAAGAGTGTTCCCTTTTCTCCACACCCTCTCCAGCATTTATTGTTTCTAGATTTTTTGATGGTGGCCATTCTGACTGGTGTGAGATGATATCTCATTGTAGTTTTGATTTGCATTTCTCTAATGATTAATGATGTTGAGCATTCTTTCATGTGTTTGTTGGCAGTCTATATCTTCTTTGGAGAAATGTCTATTTAGGTCTTCTGCCCATTTTTGGATTGGGTTGTTTGTTTTTACTGTTATTGAGATGCATTAGCTGCTTGTAAATTTTGGGGATTAATCCTTTGTCAGTTGCTTCATTTGCAAATATTTTCTCCCATTCTGAGGGTTGTCTTTTGGTCTTCTTTATGGTTTCCTTTGCTGTGCAAAAACTTTGAAGTTTCATTAGGTCCCATTTGTTTATTTTTGTTTTTATTTCCATTTCTCTACGAGTTGGGTCGAAAAGGATCTTGCTGTGATTTATGTCATAGCGTGTTCTGCCTATGTTTTCCTCTGAGAGTTTGATAGTTTCTGGCCTTACATTTAGGTCTTTAATCCGTTTTGAGCTTATTTTTGTGTACGGTGTTAGGAAGTGATCTAATCTTATACTTTTACATGTACCTGTCCATTTTTCCCAGCACCACTTATTGAAGAGGCTGTCCTTTCTCCACTGTACATTCCTGCCTCCTTTATCAAAGATAAGGTGACTGTATGTGCGTGGGTTTATCTCTGGGCTTTCTATCCTGTTCCATTGATCTATATTTCTGTTTTTGTGCCAGTACCATACTGCCTTGATTACTGTAGCTTTGTAGTATAGTCTGAAGTCAGGGAGCCTGATTCCTACAGCTCCGTTTTTCGTTCTCAAGATTGCTTTGGCTATTCGGGGTCTTTTTTGTTTCCATACAAATTGCAAAATTTTTTGTTCTAGTTCTGTGAAAAATGCCAGTGGTAGTTTGATAGGGATTGCATTGAATCTGTAGATTGCTTTGGGTAGTAGAGTCATTTTCACAATGTTGATTCTTCCAATCCAAGAACATGGTATATCCCTCCACCTATTTGCATCATATTTAATTTCTTTCATCAGTGTCTTATAATTTTCTGCATACAGGTCTTTTGTCTCCTTAGGTAGGTTTATTCCTAGATATTTCATTCTTTTTGTTGCAATGGTAAATGGGAGTGTTTTCTTGATTTCACTTTCAGATTTTTCATCATTAGTGTATAGGAATGCCAGAGATTTCTGTGCATTAATTTTTTATCTTGCTACTTTACCAAATTCATTGATTAGCTCTAGTAGTTTTCTGGTAGCATCTTTAGGATTCTCTATGTATAGTATCATGTCATCTGCAAACAGTGACAGCTTTACTTCTTCTTTTCTGATTTGGATTCCTTTTATTTCCTTTGCTTCTCTGATTGCTGTGGCTAAAACTTCCAAAACTATGTTGAATAAGAGTGGTGAGAGTGGGCAACCTTGTCTTGTTCCTGATCTTAGTGGAAATGCTTTCAGTTTTTCACCATTGAGGACAATGTTGGTTGCGGATTTGTCATATATGGCCTTTATTATGTTGAGGTAAGTTCCCTCTATGCCTACTTTCTGGATGGTTTTTATCATAAATGGGTGTTGAATTTTGTTGAAAGCTTTCTCTGCATCTATTGAGATGATCATATGGTTTTTACTCTTCAGTTTGTTAATATGGTTTATCACATTGATTTATTTGCATATATTGAAGAATCCTTGCATTCCTGGAATAAACGCCACTTGACCATGGTGTATGATCCTTTTAATGTGTTGTTGGATTCTGTTTGCTAGTATTTTGTTGAGGATTTTTGCATCTATGTTCATCAGTGATATTGGCCTGTAGTTTTCTTTCTTTGTGACATCTTTGTCTGGTTTTGGTACATTGAAATACTGTGAAAATTAGACACAGCTGGAGAGATGATAGGAAATTAGAGTGCTGTAGCCAGACAGAGATATAGAAAATATAGATTCATGTTTATATATCTATGTAAAATATGTTTGATTCATGTTTCCCAAAGGATTTAATTTTAAGAGCTGTAGAAGATGTTTGTATTATATATAACTGAGTGCTATCTAAACCATATCCTAAACAAAATAGGCAAAAGATTTCAACAGGTACTTAACAAAAGAGTTTACCCAAATGGCCAATAAACATAATAAAATTGTTCAACATCTTAACATTACTAAGCATTAGGAAAATGCAAAATAAAACTATACTGTTATATTATTTTAGTACCCAAAGAGCTGAAATTCAAAAGAGTGATGATCCTAAGAGTTTTCTAGAAGATGTCCAACTTGGACTCTCATACATTGTTGTTGAGAGTGTAAATTGGTGCCACTCCCCTAGACAATTGTCTGGCAGTGTCTACTAAAGTTTACCATTTGCATATCCTGTGACGCAGCAATTCTCCTTAAGTATATACTCCCAAGCATATACTCCTGAGTATATGCCAGCAAACATACACACACATATGTGCATTACAAATGCACAAGATGGTCATGTCAGCATTATTTACAATAAGTCAACTCTGGGAAAAAAACATATGTCCAACAACAGTGGAATGGATGATTGTATTTTAATCATCCAATGGAGTACTGATACTCTTCAATGAAAATAATTAGTTCTTATGCTATATATCAACATGAATGAATCTTTCATAAACAGTGTTGAGTGAAAAAAACTAATACATGCCTTATTTTGTATTAAAGTTCAAAAGTAGGCAAAAAAAAAAAACCCAGTAGTATTTAAAGTCAGTAAGGTAGAGACCTTTGTGTGCAAGAAAAGAGAGTAGTAAATGGCAGTTGGCGTAAAGGGTCTTCTGAGATATTGGTGATGTTTTTCCTTGATCTAGATGGGGGTTATGTAGATGTGTTAGGTTTATGATAATTCATCAAGCTCTACACTATAATTTTTTACACCTTTCTCTGTATTAAATGTCAATAAAAGTTTATTTGAAATAGAAGTTAACTCTGTGTGCATGGGTTTTAGTTACTTAAATGTTAAATATGTAGTTAATCTTCATTATTAAAATAGATTCTTAAAAATATGTATGCCTAATTGATAGTACTAATATCTTCATTTCCACACTCCCCACATTCACATACATACATTGGAAATATTCCTTTGGAAAAGAGATCTGTCATCATCACATTGCATATCCTGTGACAGAGCAATTCTCCTTAAGTATATACTCGCAAGCATGTACTCCTGAATATATGCCAACAAACACACACACACACATATGTGCATCACAAATGCAGAAGATGTCATGTCAGCATTATTTACAATAAACCCAACTCTGGGAAAAAAACATATGTCCAATAACTGTGGAATGGATGATTGTATTTTAATCATCCAGTGGAGTACTGATATTCTTCAATGAAAATAATGAGTTCTAATCTTAAAATGATTATTGATATACACACTACTATGTATAAAATAGATAACTAATAAGGACCTACTATATAGCACAGGGAACTCTACTCAATACTCTGTAATGACCTATATGGGAAAAGAATCTAAAAAAGAGTGGATATATGTATATGCATAACTGATTCACTTTGCTGTACACCTGAATCAAACACAACATTGTGAATCAACTATACTCCAATAAAATAAAACAAAATAAAATGAAATAAAATAAAATATTATTTTATTGTTGAAATATTGGACATTTTCATATTTTCCAAAAGGGACAAAATTTTAATACTGTGTAGCTCTGTGAGAATTTAATTTCTATGTATTTTCAAGGAAAAAATAATTTCTTTACTTACTTCCAAAATTATCTATTGATGAAATAAAATGAAAACCAAAGTTTCTGCCTTATCATTTGACAGAACCAGCTCTGATATTCTAAAAATATTTCAGTGTTCATGCTTATTTGTCCAAAATGCTAGTGATTGTAAAATATAGCCATTTTTTATCTTTTAAAGGTACTTTAGATATAGAATGTTGATTATACAAACATCTTACTACATTACACAATATATACAGGTTATAAGATTTTAAAATTAATGAAATATGTTAGTGTAATAAGGAGGAGTTTAAGACCAATATAAGCATAATGTGTTAAAATAATTTTATTAAATGCATCTTTTTTTAATTTGCTTATTAATTTGTTGACACAATTGTATTTTAACATATTGTGAATAAGAACTATTTAATGTTTAGAACATTAAATAGATATGTACAGTTAATTTTCTATGCAGTGGTCTTTAAAATCCTATGACCAAAATTTCAGATAAAGGCAGTAAAGATTTATTTATTTGTTTATTTATTTATTATTTTTCTCAATTGGACCTATTACTTAAACTGCTTAGAAAGATCAGTATTAGATATTGGCCTATCAAAAACAACTTAGGTTAAAAAATTCTCTCCATGTCATAAAGAGTGATTTATAAATCAGAATGTCAAATACAGAATTATAACCATCCATGCCATTTTACTGGTATTATGTTTTTCATTTATTTATCTGACTCTTCATTATGAATAAAATATTTCTCCAGTGATATGTGAAGTATTTGTGAACTAATTGAATAGTTCTATTTAGAAAAGTTGTGTTTTCATTTTCCCTCATGTATTACAAAAAATACATGTAAATGTAAAATTACATACAAAAATATACACAAAAATAACAAAAGTAACATCTTTTATCTGTTGGATTTTTTGCTCTATTTTTGGAAGTTAACTGAGCTTAAAGTTTAGATAGTCTTTTCCTATGTAATCATGCAGAAAAAGTATAATTCTATCATTTTACTTCATTTCCCTGGATTCTTGCACTCTTTGTAAAAATTCAATACCTATTTCAAAAATGCAGCGCACCATTTTTCACTGTCTCACTGTAGGAGCAATATCCTTGTTCTCTTTCAAGATCCATTTCTCTAAGAAGCACATTCCAGCAACTGTTTCCAAGATATAAACATTAGTATTGCATCACACTATTTGACCATAGCCTCTGGGGAGAATTTTCATGCTTCAACACAGTATAATATTCAAATTGAAAATAAAACTTTTAAAGCTTGAAAGAGAGTAAGGCACCATGGACTACCATCTTGAGTTAGATATTCTGGCAGCATGCTTCTTTTCAAGCTTCATTTTCCATTAAAATATAGTCTGAGCAATTCAAATGTGGACTGAATCTCATACTTTTGAGAAATCCAGTTTATCTGTTCCAAGAGCGTAGCTTCCATTTACTTCAAAGACTTAGACATATAAAGAAGCTCTGTCTACACGGTTCGTATAATGAGGCCATTAAAACAAGACAATGTATGAAATAGATAACTAAAGCAAAGTGTCAATACACTTCTTCAGATGTGTTCATCAGGCCAGTGGAGCCATGATTGCCAAGTGCTTTGTTGAAATTATTTATGTTCTATATCCAGGTGATGCAAGGAATAATTATTATTATTAAAGTAAAGAGAATGAGATGCAAGAAATGTGGTGATTTGCTTCATCTAACAGGACAGTTGCCAGGGTTTCTATTTCTTAATTTTCTATATTGTACTCTTGCTATATACTTAAGATTAATATAAAGAAAGTAAATTTATGACATTAAGCAAAATCAACATAAAATATTTATTATGAACAACATAAACATTTTAATATGAGTGGCATTTTTCTTTTCTTCTTTTCCTGTATTGGTATAGTTTCCGTATGTTTTAAGGCCCATGGGTACTCATTCTTCCACAACCACTCAGTGTTCAATGCCATATGAACAAACACTCTCAGGACTAATTGTTATTTTTGGTTTAGAATAGGTAAATTAGGATTTGGTTTGGGCTCCCTTGATTTTTCTATTGACTTGTGCCCATAGATAACCCAAAGTCTTTCTTAGGATGTATCAAAATACCTAAAGTATTCCCAGAAGAGATATGGACAGTAAATGATCTTCTAATTGTACTACCAACATTGGGATTAACCATGCTATCTAGAGTCATCTAGTTGAGGTCTGATTTACATATTTGGTGTACAACCTGCTGAGGTAAAATTCAATTATATATTATGAAAGACACTATTTGAAAGAAGACTTTTCTTGAAATGTTTTCTTAGGAAATTCATTTTATTCTCTGAGATTCTGTAATACTGTATGGGTATATCCTGTAATTTTCAAAACTCTTTTTGAGAGGTCATGTGTGAAATTGGATCTTAAAGATCCTGGCAGAAGAAAAGCTAAGCTATACAGTAAGTGGACTCCACTTATGGAGTAAAAGAGAAGAGTGGTATCTCATAATACCGCTGTGACACAGGTAGAGTGGAGTTAGATCTTTATGGCTAGAAGAGTAGTCTTTTTTTTACAGGTGATCTCTGAGTTTGCAAGTGACTATCACTGAAAACAGTCTTTGACAGGCTGTATATATGCTGTTTAAGCCATCTGTGTGGTATTTACTACATGTTAATTATAAATATAATTTAGGTTAGAATTTTTAAAAAGCAGAATTTGTTAAACCACAAGGCAAATTAGAAAGCATATTTAAATAACATGTTTTGCATTCTCAAAAAATAATTCCAAAACTCTTTTTGTGTGTGTGTTTATGCTGTGACCTGCTGTTTCCTTTCTTTTTAAAAAAGTTCTATTTCAACATGGTATTGAATGACGAAAAGATACTCTAAGCAACCTCTGATTCATAGAAAAGTTACTTTTATTGTTGATACCATATAGTCATATTGAATTGTACTATGATTGAGAAAATAAGTTTTCCTATTTATTGTTAAACTGGATGTGTTAAAAGAGTATGTAATAACATAAACATTTTAAAGGGGATTTTTCACAATTGGGACATAGTGTATTCGTGAAAGTTTACTTAGACCTAGAATATTTTACAATGAAAATATTAGAATCTCTGAAACACACAGTATAGGACCCTTGAAAGAATATTCTGCCAATTAAATCAATAAAACTACCTTAATAGAAATTGATGATGCATAACCACTGAGTCATACAATGTTTTGCTTTATTATTTTGTCAAAAGTAATCTTCAACCTGAATTATAAACAAAGCAGTCATCACTGGGTAAAACTATAATCAGTACTAATATTTTGATCATCAGCTTAGGCCTGTTTCCTAAACAAGACATTTTCAGGATTATCCAGCACCTAAAATATTTTTATGTATCTTGGCATTTATCATTGTTCCTTTAACATAAAAAAATTAATAAAGGGTAGCTTTACTGGATACATGAGACTATAACACCTCTATTATACAAGACAACAATCACAGAGATTATCTGGTTCCCTGATTTTACCAAAAGAGTAAATGACTTGCCTAAAATCATACTACAAAAACTGCTAAAGCCAGGATCAGTAGGAATAAGTAAGTACTGTGTTCATTCCTCCATACCACATTCTACCTAAGTATAATATAATGTATTACATTATTGTTCTACTAATTTTATAGTAAACATATGCCCCTGGCTGATTAGAGCAGTGCTAGTTTACATCTATTGCTATAACATAATTAATAGCATCCCTTTCACTCTCAAAAGTGTCCACATTTGGACAGTAAATTAAATAGTTGCCCTAATTAATATCATAATATTGAATTCATGCTAATATTTACATATTAATGTATACTCTTAACTTGAACCTGAACAGAATGATACAATAATATGCAATTGTAAGAGGCACCTAATATTATGCAAAGAGGATGGACTTGGGAATAACACAGAATTCAGGTCAAATCTTAACTTGGCACATAGTACCCATAGTGCCTGGGGTGAGATAACCTCTCTGTTATCAATAAAGTGTACCTTTCAATACCTGCATTGATATGTTATGTTGAAGATTAAATCAGGAAGCATACCAAGTGTAGAGGCAACCAAAAAATATTATTTTAATTCCTTTACTACTTTATTCTTTAGAAAGGAAAATCTGTAGCATAATATTTTGGACTATTTATAGCACCGAATAACTGTTCAGTAACTTAAATGAAAACACTACCTTTGCTTTGGTAGAATCCATTTTGGACTGAAATTAACAATTGCTCCACTTATCACAGCAAGGAATCCGTTTTGCTAAAAATAACAGAAAGAGAAATGCTGTATTCCAAAAATGTATATTGGTTCACTTGAAACAAATGGATTTAAAATGTCTACAGTGTGGTAGCCTGCTAATTTCATTCTCTCATTTCCTGATAGATCATTGTTTCCCTTTATTTTTAACCAAAGCCTTAGAGTTTCTTCAGGAATAAGCTGTCATTCTTAACAAAATATCCCACTGAGCCCTCAGCAATTATTTTTTAACAGAAAAACAAAATGAAAATGTTTTAAACAGAAATTTCTTTAAAATATTTTTAAGATTAAGGTATTTAAAGTTTTTATTCAGAATATATCAGATATATGAGATACATGAAAATACAAATTCTAATAAAATTGAAATAAGGATTTAATTGCAATAACAATTTCATTGCTTTTATAGCTAGCAAATATTTTGAAATTAAATGAAATTCATAATACATGTAAGGGTCTGGCTATGAATATAGTGCAAATAATTCTCCATTCTTTCAATAAATATTTGTTGAAGCTAGCTATTTTTAGGGTATGAACATTGACTGAGAGCATGCCTCCAGGGTCAGTGTCCTCCAGGACACTCGATGCGTGTCCTATTTCTGAAATAAATGTTATTCCTTCCTCTTTTTAAACTGTAGGTTCTATAGATGTTCCACTGATAATTTAACCCACACCCTCTCCCCCCACCCACCACAACACACATACAGAGATATATGAGATTGTGTGTAAGGAACATGGAGTTTATTGAGAGTATGAATCTGGAATTCAGTGGTTAAACATATAAATTTGGAAATCATATACATTTAAATGGTATTGGAGTCACAAATTTGAGATTTCACTTAATCCTTGAGTATCAGTAGAAAAGGAAAAAGAACATAGAACCTAACATTGCAGTCCAACCTGTATGTGTCTGGAAGAGAAAGAAGGGCCAGAAAAGGTGAATAAAAAGGAATGAGCTGGACTTGTAATTTTAGTTCTGACATGTCAAGAACTTAGAATTCTCACTTCTAAAAGGAAATGAGAAATAAGGAAAATAAGGACAAACTAAAAATATTGACTTTTATTGGTCCAATCTGAAACCAAGGTTGCAGGGACAATCACTATCCCTAAATTTGGAAACCAAGCTCATTCACAGAGACACAGCCAGAGTCTAGCTATCTGGAGCAGAAGCCTCTGGATAGGCCAATTGAAACTGAAATGGAAGAAACACAGCAGTGGTAATTCTGATGAGTAGCTGGAAGCTGAGTGTGGAATAGCATGAGAGTGAAACTAGTATTGGGGATCACAGACTTAGAAGGGTCCACTGTTCTGTGGGTGTTGCTTCTAGGAATCCCAGTAGGTTCTCATAGTAATGATATGAGAAAAATTTCTCCTGGTTCTAGCAAGGGAAGAAAAAGATTAATAATTTTGAAATATACTCAGAAATTTCTCCATAACAAAAGCCAGAGGAAAAGACTTGTTTCGAGCTTCATGCCAAGCAGGGTTAGGGCATTCTTCCATTCCAGCCTCCTATAGCCTTTCTGTCTCACCTCAGAAGGCTAGAACAAGTCATGGGAGTCAGGACTTCAATGACGTCATATGGGAATACTGCTGCCAGAGAATGGAGTAGGGGACAGAGAAGGAATATAGGCTACACCACTGGAGAAACACTTGTGAAGATCCTGCTCTTAAGATACAGGTCTACCAAAAGGAAAAACCAAACAAGACAAATAGAAACCACAGTCTGAAGACTAGACTCAAGCATAACACAGATGTTGGAATTATTAGGGAGGAATTTAAAATAACTAAGATTAATATATTAAGGGCTCTAATGGAGAGTACACAGAACAGATGGGTAATATAAGCAGAGAAATTGTAACTCTACGAATCAAAAAGAAATGCTAGAAATCAAAAACATTCTAAAAGAAATGAAGAATATTTTGTATGATTTCCTCAGTAGAATTGATACAGTCAGAGAAAGAATTAGTGGTCTTGAAGAGAGGTCAATGGAAACTTCCAAAACTGAAATAAAAACAGAAGAAAAAAGGGGGGGGGGAATAAAGAAAGAATATCGTAGACTAAAAAGAAACTGTTGAAGAATTTGAAATGTTGTAACGTATGCATACTTAGGATATCAGAAAGAGAAGAGAGAATGGAGCAGATGAAATATTTGAAGTGATAAAATAGCTGAAAACTTTTCAAAAGTAATGACAGACTACAAATAAGTTACAAAGAATTGAGAAAACATCAAGCAGAAATAATAAATGAAACAAAACAAAACAAAACCACCTAGGAATATTATATCCATACTGAAAAGAAAGGGACAAAATTGAGAGAAGGTAGAATTTAGGGGGGTTGACACTATACATGTAGAGGAACAAGGATGAGAATTCTAGCAAATTCTTATAAGAACCCAAGAGAAAAACAACAACAAAATCACACCGAACTGAAAACCCGCAGATTTTTTTTTTTTGGACCCATTAGAGAATTAAAGTTACAGGTAACCAACATCTCAGATCTGGAGATACATGTTAATGCAGAGAGTCATAGCCAAGATCTTGCCTAGAACAGAAGCTGTTAGATCCATAAACTAGTAGGGACACTTAAATGGTAAATTTGTTGAATTGCTAGAGACTAAGTATGGACAAATTTGAGAGAGAGAATTCTTGGGGACTGATGTTTTAGGTGGGCATAACTCCAGGAAACCCACTAGGTTCTTATGGTGAAGAGTTGAGGAAGGTTCTCTCTTGGCTGCCATGGAACAGTAAAATTTCTGAGATTGTGAATTTCAAAAGATGGTTTTATTTTACCCTCAAATTAGAATGCTTCCTTGGATAGGCATAGAATACTTTCCTGATTCAAATTTAATTTCCTAATATGCTAGGTTCTGATTGAGTTTGGCTATCAGCAATACTGAAGGAAAATACAGAGGCGGGGAGGAAGATGAGAAGCATGTATTCCCATGTGCAGTAGGCAGAAAAATAGCCCCTAAAAGATGTCCACAGTCTAATCCCTGACAGCTGTGACTATGTTACCTTAAATGGTAAAATAGACTTCGCCTTCTAAGGTTAAGGGCCTAGAGATGGGAAGAGTATCCTGGCTTATCATGGTGAGCTCAAGGTAATCACGTGAGTCTTTAAAAGAGCAAAACTTTCCTGGTAGGGATTCCTCTGTTTTAAATGTGACAATGGAGAAAGGATCAGAGATGTGACACCACTGGCTTTGAAGATGGAAGAGGCAGCCACAAGCCAAGGAAGGTAGGTCTAGAAGTTAGAAACAACAAGAAAATAGATTTTTCCCTAGAGCCTCCAGAAGATGCTCAACATTAGGAACATGTAAATTAAAACCAAATGATACTAGCAAACAAACTCCAAAACATAAAAAAAAATTATACACCATGACTAAATGGGATTTATCCCAAGAATGCAAGGTTGGTTCAAAATATGAAAATCAATCAATGTAATATACCATACTAGTAGAATAAAGAACAAAAAATACATGATTATCTCAGTAATGCATTTGATAGAACTCTTCAATCAGATAAGGGATATCTACAAAAAATACATAGCTAACATTACACATAATGGTGAAAGACTGAATGTTTTTTCTCTAATATGAGGAACAAGACAAGGTTGTCCACTCTTGACACTTCCATTCAACTATACTGAAGGTACAGTTGTACCGAAGGTACAGTTGTACTGAAGGTACAGTTGTACTGAAGGTTTTCACCAGATCAGTTAGGCAAAAAGAAGAAATTAGACATAAAACTACAAAATCTGATTCTAAGAAATTAAAGAAAACCTAAATAAATGTAAAGTCATTTGAAGTTCTCGGATTGGAAGACTTAAAATTGTTAAGATGGTAATACTCCCCACTATGTTCTACAGATTCCTGTCAAAATCCCAGATCACTCTTTTTTTTTGCAGAAATTGACCATCTGATCCTAACATTTGTATGGAAATTCAGTGGCTCCAGAATAGCCAAAACAATATTGAAAAGCGAAGAACGTAGTTGGAAGACTCACATTTCTAATCTTGAGACTTACTACAAATCAACAGTAATTAAATCTATGTAGTATTGGCATAAGTATACATTATATAGAACAATGGAATAGAATCAAGAATCCAGAACTAAACCTATGCATTTATGGTCAGTGGTTTTTCAATGAGAGTGAGAAAACAATTCAAATTCAATGGAGTAAGAATAGTCTTTTTAAGAAGTGTTCCTGGGACAACTAGATATTCGCACGCAAAGGAATGAAGTTGGAGATGCCCCCACCTCATATACAAAAAAAAAAAAAAACTGAAAATGTATCAAAGACCTAAAAGTAAGAGCTAAAACTATAAAACTCTAAGGAAAACCATACGTGTAAATCTTCATGACTTCAAATTCTGCAATTGTTCTTAGCTAGAAGACCAAAAGCAATCAAAGACTTTGACTTGATAAAAATGTAGGACTTTTGTCTTTTAAACGAGGGCACTATTAAGAAATGGAAAGATCTAGCCACAAGATGGAAGATAGTGCTTGCAAATCATATAACTTATCATGATCAAAAGTTCAATATATATAAATAACTCTTAAAACTCAGCAATAAAAAGACAGATAATTAAAGATGCACAAAAGATTTGAATAAGTATTTCTCCAAATAAGAGATATAAATTGCCAGGGAGCACATGAAAAAATACTCAACTTCATTAGTTATTGGGGAAATGTAAATCAAAACCACAATGAGATACCATTTCATATCTACTAAGATGGCTATTAAAAAAGACAATAACAGTGTTGGTGAGGAAGTGGAGAAATTAGAACCCTCATACACAGGTGGTAAGATTATAAAAATGACATTTTTCCCTTTAGCAGTTGAAAACCCCTTGGCAGTTTCCCAAAAAGTTAGACATAGAGCTACTATATGACCCATCATTTCTACTCATAGGTACATAAAAAAAGAATTGAAATGTATGTCCACACAAAAACTTGTACACAAATGTTTAAAAGAGCATTGTTGATAATAGACAAAGAGTGGAAACCCAAAAGTTTATCAACAAAATGTGGTAAACAAAATGTTATATAACCATTACAATGGAGTATTATTCAGCCAAAAAATGTGGATGAATTACTAATGCATACTACAATATGGGTGAACCTCAATATGGTAAGTGAAAGAAGTCAGATACAAAAAGCACATATTATGGGATTCCATATACATAAAATGTTCAGAATGGGCACTGCATAGGGACAAAAAGTAGGTTAGTGTTTGCTAGGGACTGGGAGAAGGGAGGAATGAGAAGTGACTGCTAATGGGTACAGGGTTTTGTTTTGTGTGTTAAGTTGTCAACCATCACTGTTATCTAATTCCAAAATATTGTAATTAAAATTGTCTATGAAAAATAGATTTCATGTAAGAACTGAATGCAGTTCTTAAAAATAGGTAACCTGATTGGGCTTCCCTCGTGGTGCAGTGGTTGAGAGTCCGCCTGCCGATGAAGGGAACACGGGTTCGTGCCCCGGTCTGGGAAGATCCCACATGCCGCGGAGTGGCTAGGCCCATGAGCCATGGCCGCTGAGCCTGCATGTCCGGAGCCTGTGCTCCGCAACGGGAGAGGCCACAACAGTGAGAGGCCCACGTACCACAAAAAAAAAAAAAAAAAAAAAAAACAAGCGAGATAGGAACACAACCCCACCCATTAGCAGAGAGGCTGCCTAAAATCATAATAAGGTCACAGACACCCCAAAACACACCACTGCCCACCAGAAAGACAAGATCCAGCCTCATCGAACAGGACACAGGCACCAGTCTGCTCCACCAGGAAGCCTACACAACACACTGAACCAACCTAAGCCATTGGGGGAAGACACCAAAAAGAATGGGAACTGCGAACCTGCAGCCTGTGAAAAGGAGACCCCAAACACAGTAAGGGAAGCAAGATGAGAAGGCAGAGAAACACACACCAGATGAAAGAGCAAGGTAAAAACCTACCAGACCAAACAAATGAAGAGGAAATAAGCAGTCTACATGAAAAAGAATTCAGAATAATGACAGTAAAGATGATGCAAAATCTTGGAAATAGAATGGAGAAAATACAAGACACGTTTAACGAGGACTTATAAGAACTAAAGAGAAAACAAACAATGGTGAACAACACAATAAATGAAATCAAAAACTCTCTAGAAGGAATCAATAGCAGAATAACTGAGGCAGAAGAACAGAGAAGTAACCTGGAAGACAAAATAGTGGAAATAACTACCACAGAGCAGAATAAAGAAAAAAGAATGAAAAGAATTGAGGACAGTCTCAGAGACCTCTGAGACAACATTAAATGCACCAACATTCGAATTATAGGGATACCAGGAGGACAAGAGAAAAAGAAAGAGACTGAGAAAATATTTGAAAAGATTATAGTTCAAAGCTTCCCTAATATGGGAGAGGAATTAGTCAATCAAGTCCAGGAAGTGGAGAGAGTCCCATACAGGATAAATCCAAGGAAAAACATGCCAAGACACATGAATCAAACTATCAAAAATTAAATACAAAGAAAAAATATTGAAAGCATCAAGGGAAAAAAAACAAATAACATACAAGGGAATCCCCATGAGTTAACAGCTGATCTTTCAGCAGACACTCTGCAAGCCAGAAGAGAGTGACAGGACATATTTAAAGTGATGAAAGGGAAAAACCTACAACCAAGATTTCTCTACCTAGCAAAGATGTCATTCAGATGTGATGGAGAAATTAAAACCTTTACTGACAAGCCAAAATTAAGAGAATTCAGGACCATAAATGCTTTAGGAAACCAACTTTACAACAAATGCTAAAGGAACTTCTCTAGGCAGGAAACACAAGAGAAGGAAAAGACCTACAAAAACAAACCCAAAACAAATAAGAAAATGGTAAAAGGAGCATACATATCAATAACTACCTTAATTGTAAATGGATTAAATGCTCCAACCAAAAGACATAGACTGGCTGAAGGGATACAAAAACAAGACCCATATATATGCTGTCTACAAGAGACACACTTCAGACCTAGGGACACATACAGACTGAAAGTGAGGGGATGGAAAAAGATATTCCATGCAAATGGAAATCAAAAGAAAGCTGGAGTAGCAATTCTCATATTAGACAAAGTAGACTTTAAAACAAAGACTATTACAAGAGACAAAGAAGGACACTACATAATGATCAAGGGATCAATCCAAGAAGAAGATATAACAATTGTAAATATTTATGCACCCAACATAGGAGCACCTCAATACATAAGCCAAATGCTGACAGCCATAAAAGGGGATATCGACAGTAACACAATCATAGTAGGGAACTTCAACACCCCACTTTCACCAATGGACAGATCATGCAAAATGAAAATAAATAAGTAAACACAAGCTTTAAATGATACATTAAACAAGATGCACTTAATTGTTATTTATAGGATATTCCATCCAAAAACAACAGAATACGATTTCTTCTCAAGTGCTCATGGAACATTCTCCAGGATAGATCATATCTTGGGTCACAAATCAAGCCTTGGTAAATTTAAGAAAATTGAAATCATATTAAGTATCTTTTCCAACCACAACACTATGAGACTAGATATCAATAACAGGAAAAAAATCTGTAAAAAATACAAACACATAGAGACTAAACAGTACACTACTTAATAACCAAGAGATCACTGAAGAAATCAAAGAGGAAATCAAAAACTACCTAGAAACAAATGACAATGAAAACACGACAACCCAAAACCTATGGGATGCGGCAAAAGCAGTTCTAAGAGTGAAGTTTATAGCAATAAAATCCTACCTCAAGAAAAAAGAAACATCTCAAATAAACAATCTAACCTTACACCTAAAGCAATTAGAGACAGAGGACAAAAAAACCCCAAGGTTAGCAGAAGGAAAGAAATCGTAAATATCAGATGAGAAATAAATGAAAAAGAAATGCAGGAAACGATAGCAAAGATCAATGACACTAAAAGCTGTTCTATGAGAAGATAAACAAAATTGTTAAACCATTAGCCAGACTCATCTAAAAAAAAAAAAGGAGAAGACTCAGATAAATAGAATTAGAAATGAGAAAGGAGATGTAACAGCTGACACTACAGAAATACAAAGGATCATGAGAGATTACTACAAGCAACTATAAGCCAATAAAAAGGACAACCTGGAAGAAATAGACAAATTCTTAGAAAAGCTCAAGCTTCTGAGACTGAACCAGGAAGAAATAGAAAATATAAATAGAACAATCACAAGCACTGAAATTGAGTCTGTGATTAAAAGTCTTCCAAAAAACAAAACCCAGGACCAGATGGCTTCACAGGCAAATTCTATCAAACATTTAGAGAAGAGCTAACACTTATCCTTCTCAAACTCTTCCAAAATATAGTAGAAGGAGGAACACTCCCAAACTCATTCTACGAGTGCACCATCACCCTGACACCAAAACCAGACAAAGATGTCACAAAGAAAGAAAACTACAGGCCAATATCACTGATGAACATAGATGCAAAAATCCTCAACAAAATACTAGCAAACAGAATCCAAAAGCACATTAAAAGGATCATACACCATGATCATGTGGGGTTTATCCCAGGAAAGGAAGGATTCTGCAATATATGCAAATCATTCAATGTGATAAACCATATTAACAAATTGAAGGAGAAAAACCATATGGTCATCTCAAAAGATGCAGAAAAACATTTGACAAAATTCAACACCCATTTATGATAAAAACCCTCAAGAAAGTAGGCACAGTTGTAACTTACCTCAACATAATAAAGGCCATATATGACAAACCCACAGCCAACATCATTCTCAATGATAAAAAAGTGAAACCCTTTCCATTAAGATCAGGAACGAGGAACAAGACAAGGTTGCCCACTCTCACCACTATCATTCAGCATAATTTTGGAAGTTTTAGCCACAGCAATCAGAGAAGAAAAAGAAATAGAAGGAATACAAATTGGAAAAGAAGTAAAGCTGTCACTATTTGCAGAAGACATGATACTATACATAGAGAATCCTAAAGACGCTACCAGAAAACTATTAGAGGTAATCGATGAATTTGGTTAAGTTGCAGGATGCAATATTAATGCATAGAAATCTCTTGCATTCCTATACACTAATGATGAAAACTTTGAAAGAGAAATTAAAGAAACACTCCCATTTACCACTGCAACAAAAAGAATATAATACCTAGGAATAAACCTACCTAAGGAGACAAAAGACCAGTATGCAGAAAACTATAAGACACTGATGAAAGAAATTAAAGATGATACAAACAGATGGAGAGATACCATGTTCTTGGATTGGAAGAATCAACCTTGTGAGAATGACTACCCAAAGCAATCTACACATTCAATGCAATCCCTATCAAACTACCACTGGCATTTTTCACAGAACTAGAACAAAGAATTTCACAATTTACATGGAAACACAAAAGACCCCAAATAGCCAAAGCAATCTTGAGAAAGAAAAATGGAGCTGGAGGAATCAGCCTCTCAGACTTCAGACTACTACAAAGCTACAGTAATCAAGACAGTATGGTACTGGCTCAAAAACAGAAATATAGATCAATGGAACAGGATAGAAAGCCCAGAGATAAACCCACACACATATGGTCACCTGTTTTTTTTGATAAAGGAGGCAAGAATATACAATGGAGAAAAAGCAACCTCTTCAATAAGTGGTGCTGGAAAAAGTCGACAGTTACTTGTAAAAGAATGAAATTAGAACACTCCCTAACACTATACACAAAAATAAACTCAAAATGGATTAAAGACCTAAATATAAGGCCAGACACTATCAAACTCTTAGAGGAAAACATAGGCAGAACACTCTATGACATAAATCACAGGAAATCCTTTTTGACCCACCTCCTAGAAAAATGGAAATAAAAACAAAAATAAACAACTGGGCCCTAATGAAACTTAAAAGCTTTTGCACAGCAAAGGAAACCAAAAACAAGATGAAAAGACAGCCCTCAGAATGGGAGAAAGTATTTGCAAATGAAGCAACTGACAAAGGATTAATCTCCAAAATTTACAAGCAGCTCATGCAGTTCAACATCGAAAAAACAAACTACCCAATCCAAAAATGGGTAGAGGACCTAAATAGACATTTCCCAAAGAAGATATACAGATTGCCAACAGACAAAAGAAAGGAATCTCAACATCACTAAACATTAGAGAAATGAAAGTCAAAACTACAATGAAGTATCACCTCACACCAGTCAGAATGGCCATCATCAAAAAATCTGCAAACAATAAATGCTGGAGAGGGTGTGGAGAAAAAGGAACCCTCTTGCACTGTTGGTTGGAATGTAAAGCGTTACAGCCACTATGGAGAACTGTATGGAGGTTCCTTAAAAATTGAAAATAGAACTACCATACAACCCAGCAATCCCACTACTGGGCATATACCACGCGAAAACCATAATTCAAAAAGAGTCATGCACCACAATGTTCATTGCAGCTCTATTTACAATAACTAGGACATGGAAGCAACCTAAGTGTCCATCGACAGATGAATGGATAAAGAAGATGTGGCACATATACACAATGTGATATTACTGAGCCATAAAAAAAAAAATGAAATTGAATTATTTCTAGTGAGGTGGATGGACCTAGAATCTGTCAGAGTGAAGTAAGTCAGAAAAAGAAAAACACTGTATGCTAAGACATCGATATGGAATCTAAAAAAATGGTCCTGAAGAATGTAGGGGCAAGACAGGAATAAAGATGCAGATGTAGAGAATAGAATTGAGGACATGGGGAGGAGGAAGGGTAAGCTGGGATGAAGTGAGAGAGTGGCATGGACTTACCTACCCTACCAAATATAAGACAGATAGCTAGTGGGAAGCAGCCACATAGCACAGGGCAATCAGCTCGGTGCTTTGTGACCACTTAGAGGTGTGGGATAGGGAGGGTTGGAGGGAGATGTAAGAGGGAGGAGATATGGGCATGTATGTATATATATAGCTGATTCACTTTGTTATAAAGCAGAAACTAACACACCATTGTGAAACAATTATACTCCAATAAAGATGTTAAATAAATAAATAACTTATAGAAAAAGATATTATATTTGTGGTTACCAAGGGCAGGGGGTGGGGGTAAGGGGAATTGGATGAAGGTAATCAAAAGGTGCAAACTTCCAGTTATAAAATAAATAACTAGGGATGTACAATGTACCATGTAGCTGACACACCTATGTTATATATAAAAGTTGAGAGAGGAAATCCAAAGAATTTTTTCACAAAGAAATTTTTTTCTTTTTCTTTTAGTTTGTATCTATATGAAATGATGGATGTTCACTAAACCAATGGTGGTAATCATTTCCTGATGTATTTAAGTCAAATAATTATGCTGTACCCTTTAAACTTACACAGTGCTGTATGTCAGTTATATCACAATAAAACTGGAAGAAAAAATATTTATGGAATACTAGCATTTTTATCTGCTGCATAGCATTCCATTTAAACTCTATTGTGGTATTTTGACTATGCCATTGTTGATTATTTTGTCTTGTAAACAATGGTTTTCCTAATACACATGTCATTGCCTATGTGTGTATTTTTCTAAGATGAATTTCCAAAAATAGATTTATTGAATTAATGGAGGTATGATATTTAAAAATTGTAGTGTGTTTTAATTTCTATAGCTTCTTCTTATGGCTGACATTTTCTACAGGAATTCCTTCTCAGTGTTATTTGTCATCTTGGTAATTCCTGTGTATTTTTTCTCCCATAAGACTTTTCAAATGGACTTACAAAGTTCTGTTATAATTTTTTGAATTTTATTCAGATTACTTTGCAGTAATATAATAATTTTTTTTTTTTAGTTAATGTTTGTTGGAGTATAGTTGCTTTAAAATGTTGTTAGTTTCTACTGTACAGCAAAATGAATCAGCTATACATATACATATATCCCTTTTTTTTTAAATTTCCTTCCCATTTAGTTTACCACAGTGCATTAAGCAGAGTTCCCTGTGCTCTACAGTATGTTCTCATTAGTTATCTATTTTATACATAGTATCAATAGCGTATATGGGTCAATCCCAATCTCCCAATTCCTCCCATCCCCCCGTTTCCCTCTTGGTATCCATACATTTGTTCTCTATGTCTGTGTCTCTATTTCTGCTTTGCAAATAAGATCATCTATACCATTTTTCTAGATTCCACATATACACATTAATATATGATATTTGTATTTCTCTTTCTGACTTACTTCACTCTGTATGACGCTCTCTAAGTCCATCCATGTCTCTACAGATGACCCAATTTCCTTCCTTTTTATGGCTGAGTAATATAGTAATTTTAAAAGAAATGTCTTATTTTCTATGGTGAGTCTTCCATACAGATCTTTGATAAGGTGTATCCAACTGCTAAGTCCTTTTTTTTTGCCCTCCAGTTAAGTTTTATACTTTTTTTCCTATTGGTCTTCCTCATTTCATTTTTCTCAATTTAGATCATTTTGTAGATAAAATTTCCTAGGTTCAGCTATATTTACCTTTTATTCTTTAACTCAACGTGCACATGAAGTATTATTATTTGAAAAATCTGTATCACTTATCTACTGCTACATAACAAATAACTTACACAAACAATAATCATTTATTATTTCCTATGATATTTGCAGTTCAGAATTTCCTACATGATGAATAGAGATGCAACGTCTTGACTAGGGCTGGAGGATCCACTTTCTCAAAGGCTTATTCACATGCCTGGCAATTGATGCCAGCAAATTGTTTCTTCCCTTTGTGGGCCTTATCATAGGAGTTCTTGAACTTCCTCATTATGTGGAGCATGACTTCCACCAGAATGAACAATCCAAGAGACGATGCTGGAAAATACAATACCTTTTGTGACAGAGTCTTGGAAGTCACATACTGTCACTTCTGTTTAATTCTATTGGTTAAATAAGCCAGCCTCAACTGAATGAGTGAGGGGACTAAACAAGAGCATAAATCCTAGGAGACAAGTATTATTGGGACTAGAATCTGCAGATCCTAATATATTCTTTTGCTATTATTAACATTTATGTTTTAAGTGACATTGGGCCATATTTTCCATTTCCTATGCTAGCTATATTTACTTAATAATTAGTGTTATATTAATCTTGCAAAATCATTTTAGTACCTTTTCTAATTTCCTGTTTATATAAAGTGAAACTTATCTGTTCCTTGATGAATTATATAAATCCATCATGAGGCTGGGTGATTTTCACACATATCTCTCAAACATGGAGATATCAGACAGAACAATGAGTGATGACAAAGATTAATTTAAAAATACAATTATCAAGCTAGATATATTAGATATGTATAGAATTTTGCATTTAAAAGGAAGTAAACATTAAATATTTACAGAAGTTATTTTACATTAGTTGCCATATTAATAAATTAGCTATATTTTGTATAGCTCTTACTATATGCCAGAAAATGTTAAGAATATTTAAATATATTAAGTAATTTAATTGTTGTAAATAACACATAGGTAGGATACTTCTACTATATCCATTTTACAGGTGAAGAACCCGAAGAGGGTGATTAGAAAGTATATAACTGTTAAATGGCAGAATTAGTATTTAAATCCATCATTTTGCTCCAAAGTCTATATGGTTAACTAATTCCATATTACCTCTCAGATAACACCTCTCAACAAATAAGTAAATACTTAATAAACTACCCCAAATAGCCTTTGAAAATATAACATCCCCAAACCACAGCACAATCATTATAGAGGCTTAAAAAATACATTGAAATTACCATGTACTGAATAATTTAAAAGATGCCCCAAAATAAAATACGTTTAAAGGAAAGATCACAATGAAAATTAAAGATAATTTTAAAATTGAGTAGTAATAAAACTCTACATATATACTTGTAAGATTGAAAAAATACATATTTGACAGAAATGTGTAACATTAAAACATATTATAAAATAAAAAGTTGAAAATTAATGAGTAAAAGTCCATATTAAGATGTCACAAAAATAAAAACAGAATAAACACAAAGAAAGGGTGATTAAGTGTCAAAAGATTAATAGTCAAATATCAATGAAATAGAAAAGAAGTAATATAGAGGATAAACAAAGTTGTTTTTGTTATTTTTTTTAAAGATGGGAGAAATATAACAAGCTCTGCCATTGAGATGAATGAAACATCCTCTAAGCAGATGTCTGAGTAGGGGTTGATGGGTGTAGAATCTCATCATTACTTATGTGCTAAAAACTGCTTTCAACAGTAAAAGATTATATTTGAAGGAGAGCGTAGCTGGATATAAAATTTTTGGTTCACAATTCCTTTCAGTTTGTTAAAAATCCATCTCCATTGCTGCTTTGCTTTGTGTGTTGGTCTTGCAATTTCTAGTCTCATTTTTACAAGTCATTTGATATTTTTGTCCTGAAAGCCTTGAAGATTTTATTTTACCTTTGAAATCTGATAATTCTATTATTATAGATCTCAGTGTTGAATATTGTGGGTTAATTTCCAAGGTACCTGATGAGCCCTTTTGACATTCAGATTTTTTTCTATTTCTGAAGGGTTGTCTTGCATTATAAATTTAAATATTAGTTATGTTTCATTGTTTTGTTGTGCTTTTTCATCAAGGATTTTGAGATAACAGGAATATTGTTTGTCTGTACAAGTTTTCCATTTCTCCTCCTTTATTTTTGTCAGTTTTAAAAAATGTCTTCCTTATATTATCTTAGTTATCTAGATTGTTTCTTCCCTAATTACATATTTTATTTGAATTTTTTCTCCTTGGGCATAAGTTAACTTGCTTCATTTTCCCCTAATTATGTTTATTTTATCTTAGATTTTGGATTTCTGATTAAGGTGGTTTTCAAATTAATTTTAAGTGTAGACTTAGAGTTTTCTCCTGCTTCATCATTTTTTTTTAATGGGAGATAGTTATGAATTTCAAATGATTTGTGTGAATTTTAATTTCTTGGTTTTCTACAATGAATTTTATATTCCAATTTTTACTTTTAAAAATTTATTTTGGGGCATTTTACCAGACTCCTAACCTAACATTAATTACTTCTCCATTTAACTGTCCAAAAAAACCCACCTTTATTTTGTCCCTTTTCTTCCCCAGAAACTGTGTTTGGAAGAGTATCCCTTTAAAGCACACTTGCCTTTTTTAGCTGATTCTCTTCCTTTAAATCAGGCATGGAGTCTTTTACAAGGTGATGCCACTTTAATTACAGATAGACCGTTTATATGAGGCTTTTGACCCTTTGAAAAAATCCCCCTGTATACCATGCACTGGTGTGTCTCGATACATTTTTAGAATTTTCAAATTTAGGAAGGATTTAATGTTTCTGTTGGTTCCTCCAGCCCCGCCTCAAACTCTCAGGCTCTTTCACTAGCATTCTCCTCTGTCTTCCCCATAGCTTTTTTCTTTTTTTTTCCTCTGTCTTTCCCACAGAAATAATTTAAAGAGTAGAGAAGAGACAGGAGTGTGTGGGGCCATATTGTTATAATTTGTTGAATTTTCTCTTTAAATTCAGTCACTTTGTAGTTTTGGAAATCATGGGAGATTGGTTACTACATATCTACCATTGTCTACACCTAGCCCGAAGCTCAGGAGTTGCTTTTGTTTTTATCTATTATTATGATTTTAACATTGTAAATGAAGTGTTTAGAATATTATCATTTAATGTAATTAAATGTTTATATTTAAGTGTAGTTTGTTTGTATTTAAGTGTAGTATTTTATTATTTGTTTTCTGTATGTCAGTTTTCTGTCTGCCACTTGTAACTTTGTCCCTCTTTCCTGTCTTTTTTTAGATTTTTTACATTTTTAATAATTTTATTTTAATGTAGCTTTTAGCTATCCTCTGATTCTTTTTCATCAGTTGTTCTAGGGATTACAATATACATTCTTCAATTTTCCTTTTTATTTAGAGTTTATATTATACCATTTCACATAGTATGTAGAAGCTATCAAACATATAGTTTCAGTTAGAAACTCTATTGTCTTTTATGCAATTGTATTACACAGTCTTCTAAATTTTTCTTTAAACAGCCATATGTGTTTTAAAATATAAGGAGAAAAATAAAAGTCTTTAACATTTACCATTTCCAGGACTAATCACCATTAGTTCTTCAACATCCAAGTTTCCCTCCGGTGTATTTTCCCTTCACCCTAAAATGCTTCTCTCATTTCTTAGAGTATGTGTCTGGTCCCAATGAATTAATTTTTTTATCTGAAAATATCTCTATGTTGCCTTCATTTCTGAAACATGTTTTTGATGGACATTGTTTTTGGGTTATAAGTGTTTTGTTTTGTTCTTTTAGCACATAAAAGTTGTGTTGCTGACTTCTGGCTTTCCTACTGTCTTATGAGAAGTCCATGGCTATTAAAATCATTTTTTCCTTATATTTAATGTTTAATTTTTTCTGTCTGATTTTAAGATTTTTTGTTCACTTTAGAACTTCTACTCTGAGGCGATAATCTGGTTTTGTTATTTTAAATTCTTGTTTCTGTTTAATACTAAGCTTTATATATATGTGTATATATATATATGTATGTATTATATATACATAATTTCAGAAATTTTTGTACATTATACCTCCAACTATTTTTTTCATTCTATTTCCTCTTCTTTAGGACTTTGATACTCCTATGCTAATCTGTTTATATTGTCCCATTGATTACCGAGAATTCAAATATTTTTCCTTCACTTAGCTCTGCAGTTTAAAACTATTTATTCTATGTTCAGGCTTAGTGACACTTTTTTTTTGTAATTTCCATTCTGCTATTAAATCAATTTTTTCACATACCTTATATTTATAGTTTTAAAAGATTTATTATATTTCTTTTATAATGTAATTTCTTCCCTGAGATTACCACCCTCTTCATTTATTATGAGTGTACTGTACTTTACCTCATTGATAATAGCTATAACATCTGGATTGAAGTCCTTGCCTGACAATTCTGTCAACAGGTTTTTCTCAACAGGTTGATATATGTTGATTGATTTTTCCCTTGAGATGGAATGCATTTACCTGTTTCTGTATATATTCACTAACTTTAGATTGTATCTGGACATTATAGATACTATAGGTTCTATTATATTCCCTTGAAAAGTGTTGATTTTCCTATGTTTGTCTTTGTTGAAAATTAACAGGTGTAGACTCAAACTGAAATCTCTGTATGCCTGCAGTGGGCATTGGCTCATATTTTAGTTCAGATTATTTTAATCTGCTTGTTAATGCCTGGTTCAGGGGTTATTCAGATACCTGGGCAGAAAGTATAATCTGATTTGGGTTACTCTTCCCTGACTCGAAAGTATAATCTGATTTGGGTTACTCTTCCCTGACTTTCTCCTTTCTGATTCCCTTCTACTTCTTTGGAAGTTCTAAGTGTCTTGATTTCTCTTTACAGAAAGAGTGTGCTTTCTGTAAGAGTTTTAGCTACTCCAAATCCCTGCGTTGATGGTTGCTATCAGTGAAAATAAAGGCAGAAAGAAAGAAAAGAAGGAAAGAGAAAGAAAGTAGAGAAGAAAATAAATAAATAAATCTGGAATATTACTGCATACTTGGTTGCTTCCTCCAAGTTTTAACTTCCCTCTAATAACTTCCTGAGTTTTTTCACCCTCAAATATGTATTTTTTAAATTGAGTTTGCAGTTGATATTTGCAAGAGTGTTATTTGTTAGTTACTTTCTCTTCAATCACAGAAAGTGCCTCTAACTGCCATTTTTTTAAACTTTGTTTTTCCTCTCTTTTATTCTGAGTGAATAAGGTCTATTGATCAGTCTTCAAAATCACTGACATATTTTATTTCTTGTAATCTCCAATTTACTTTATTATATCCAATGAATTTTCCATTTCAGATATTGTGTTTTTCAGTTCTAAAATTTTATTTGATTTATTTTAGCAGTTTTCCTCTCTTTGTTGAGACTTCCCATCCATTCATTCATCTAGACTTTAAGTTATTGACACATTTATTTAATTGCATTAAACCCCTCTCTTACTACTTATAATGTATGGGTCAAATTGTCTTTTTTTTTTTTTAACTAACTGATCATCTCATCTCTTGTTTTTGAGATATATTTTTCCGTTGATTTTTACATCAACTAACTTTTGATTGTGTACATGAAATTATGGATGATATATTTTAGATAATCCAAATATAGTATCTTCTCCTGAAGTATGTTGATTTTTTCCTAACAGGTAATAAAATAATAGTCAACCCCCTTGAATTTGGAGACTCTTGGGGTTCTCTACTTACTAGTGCCAATATGCTTGGTTTTACTCTGTCCTAGGGAAAATGATTTTGGACATTGTCTTTACTCCAAGTCAATGAAAATCCGATCACTTGGCAAGTCTCAAACTCAAATTTCAGTCTTTCCTGCACTAGGTAGCAGCTTAAATCTCTGCTCAGCAATTTCAGCCTTGCAGCTGATGCTTTCTGGTAGTCCTTATAGGTCTCACCAACAGACACAGTTCAAGGCTCAACCAGGACTTTGAGTGGGAATCATGCCAATATTAGAGTTCCCAATCTGTGTCACCTTCTTTTCCAGGATTTTTCCAGTCAATTTCCAGCCACTTTGACAATTTTTAAGCTCTTATTCTACTCCTCAAGGAAATAAGACAGCAGGTTTCTATTTGAATTCTAGTTGTCTTGTGCAAAATTAAATGTGAAATTCTCTCAGAAGAAAAGCCAATAAACAAGTTCCCTTCTTACATTGGTCAAATCATTTCCAGTATCTACCTCCATCTCAGTTTGGTCACTCTCCAGTGCCTTCAAAAAGTGGGTTTTTTGTTAGTTTGTTTTTTGTTTTCATTTTTTCCCCAGAGTTTCAAATTCTTAACTTGTAGGAATGTTAGGGCAACACAAGCTACTTCACCATTTCTGGAATAAGAACGCTTTCTATTTTATTTTCTATTTATTAACATGCATCTGCCAAATAAATCAATGCAAACTTAAGAATCAAAGAAGTTTGAGATTTTATTGCAATAAAGCATATTGAAAATAATAGATAACATTGAAAAAACTTTCCATCGTAATTGTAGGTCCAAGGGAGATCGCCAATTGATTAGTTATAAACGTGTTTGTCAGCTTGATGTCCAATTATCCAGTAGATATACTCTGCCTTTTCCTTAGATGCTTTTCTGAGTCAGTGTTCAGCAGTATAATCCCAAAAGCTGACAACCTGTTGAAATAACCCTAATTTGGTGTATTTTGGTCTTAATTTGCTTATAAGTAGTTCCGTGTAATTGTAGAATCTAGAAGTTAGAAGGAACCCCTGTGATCACTTACAGTCCAATTCTCCCAAATAGTTCAAGAATTTCTCCTCAATCTTTCTGACAAATGATCATGCAACTCAGCTTGAACAGTGTCAGCATCTGTGTGTTCATTGTTCTAATTTCACTCAAAAGCAGATGCAAACTCTGTGTTTTACTGTGCAAGACACACAATAAAAGAGAATAGATTCATCATTACCCAAGATCGCATAGTATTAACCAGATTTGACAACTTAATTTCAATTCCCAGCTAATCAGAGGTATCATCTAAAGAGACCATGAGTAAGGCTGAGCTTGCTTTAAAAACTCTGAGAAGCCAAGCATGAGAAAAAGGTTTTAGTGTCTTTAAAAAAGTCCAATTTTTAGTCTATTCATGGTTAAATCATAGTTAAATTTATGTCCAAAAGAGACTGGGAACAGAACAGGAAGTTTTGTTTTCTAAGCCAGCGTTTTTTTCCCCTTGAGTTACTTGGAACAAATAAAGCCAGGTCTACCACTTCTCAAAGCTTCTCTCTGTAACAATGTCCTGGCTCTGCCTCAGGCTGAAACAGACACTGAGGCACAGGTTTATAAGTGACAGTGAAGAGCTTAGATTTGTATATACAACTTATGAAGACAGATTCAAAATGTGCTTTCATTTAAAATTGAATATACTTCTCTTCAACCTAGGAAACTTTGATGCTATTTAAATAAACTAAGAAGTGTAATTTATACACATTCATTCTAGTACTTATAAGAAGGCTTATATACATAAACGTCTTTTTACACATTGACTGTGGGTTTACATATATGTATTTATAAATACTGAGAAAACTGCTTCAGTATCAGTTGGACAAGCTTTGAATATATCTTTTGGTGATGCAGGTTGTTAATGACTATCCTAAGGTTTTGCTCTCATGAAGAACATACACTTAAGAGATGACATGTGAGATGACAATGTGAGAGTCAACATTTTGCTACAAGTTTTACATGTCCATGAGATATAAGACATTACAAAATTGCAAATGCTATGATAAATATGATTTATGACCTGAATATTAAAGTCAAATCAATATATGTGAATTTCTTTTAGGATACCTGATAGAGATAAAACTCAGGATCCGTGTAATTTAGTTATGCCCTTTTTTATGGTCTTTTATCTGTGAATTAAAACAAATCGGGGGTCATTGATAATTCACAGGTTAAAACGTCAAAAAAAGAGAGTTATTTAAGACTGTCTCGATTTTCTGTTCTAAGTGTAGTTCTTTAAATAAAGTCACCAAAGCTTAGATGTCCATTCTTTATTTGGGGGATGCGTTGTAACCTGATGGAGGTTGGAAAAAGAAAATGTCCTATTGCAATTTAGAGGTAATTTTTTGACAATGGATGGAGGAAGAAGACCTACTGTGCTGGTATAATAGAAAAAGGAGGTTGTGAGATGATTAAATGGCTAAAAACAAATTCTCAGGGTTTGACGTTATCAGTACCCAACAGTAATTAGGGATTTCATCAGTTTGGTGGCAATTTGCTAAGGGAGTAAGATGAAAGCATTATGAAAAGAAGTCACATAGAGTTCTACTTCTATGTGACACTTCAAACCTAACTAAGAGGTATGGAACGTGGGGAGCTGTTTTAATAGCAAAACTGAAGTGTGTTAAATCTGTTCATTTGCCACAGCCATGTAAATGTTTGGTAAATTAGAGCAAGTTGCCACTTACATAGGAGAAAGTAAAAAGTCTTGGGTAATGTCCATCTACATGCTTAGGGGATATAATGTCAAAAGGAAAGTATGATGTATAAAATTTTGAACAGGCAGATAAGTTTCACAGATATTCAGAAACAGATTCATAATTCACAAACAGAAAATGTAGAGACTGGATAAGCATGGGAGAAAAAAATAGGAAGTTCTGTTACATTGAAAGCTACGCAACAAGTAATAATAATATCTAATACTCTATAAACCCATAATTTATAGACAGAAAGTATTGAAGAATAAGAAATGTATGTGGTTTTGGAAACAAGGTACTCTTTTTAGTGGTTGATGCCTCCCTGTTTATGATTATGATGGTAGTTGTATGCAGACTTAGAGATCTGACATATTCCTGTTAGGATGCATGCTGGTTTCCCTAAAGCATGAGCCTGGAATATTCTCAGAGAAAACTAAGGCTTATCAAATGCTCCAAACATTCCAGAGAGAGGGAAAAAGAGACACAGAAACAGAGAGGAACAGAAAGGAGTAAATGACATGACAGGGAGTCAAGAAGCAAGTTTGGAGTCTCTGAGGTTTTGGGCAGGAATCTAGACGAGATAGTGCCAAGATCATTTTTCCATTGTTTTATATGATAAATAGTTTGGATTTTAGATAAAATAAAAATAATCATAAGGAAACTGAACTTTTGTCTATGTATATTGTTTGAAACACAAAATATACCTATTATCATAGAAAAACTAACCTAGGGTTGGTAATAGAGGGTAGAGATGGATGGATGGATAGATAGATAGATAGATAGATAGATAGATAGATAATCATAGCCATTAGCAGACTAAATGCTAATAATTTTAAAATAATATAGAGAAGGAAGGGAAAAGAGAGAAAAGCACTAGATTAAATTGGAAAGCCCTTACTGTAGAGAATATCAGATGGGATAAAGAGAATCTGTTTACTACCTGCTTGTTAAGCCTCATCTCTTTCCACTCATTTGCTCACCCTCTGTTCTTTAGTCATGCTTCATTTTAGTTCCTTAAAGGCAAGAAAGTCTTTCTTGCCTCAGACACCTGTACCTTGTCTGCCTGGATCACATTTTCTCCACTCTTTTTGTAACTGGCTTCTTAGAATTCTTGCTCTGAGAAACTCCTCTATCAACTCTACGTAGAATTTCCTTACTCTATTCTGCATCACTACTTTGTTAGATCCCGTCATAGAGCTTATCACTGTTTTAATGTAATTGTATATAATTTATATAATCTGTATCCCTCATTAGAAAGCCAGGAATCAGGACAGGAATCACATTTCTTTCTTTCACCACTGCTGACCACACAAGTACCACAGTCCCTAATATTTGGTAGATGCTATTGAGTAAAGGCAGAAAAAACACTGCAGGGTTCACATGTCTATTTTCTAATCCAAAACCACAGTAATAAACAGAGTAGTCCTTTCACAGAATTAGAACAAATAACCTCAAAATTTATATGGAACCCCAAAAGACCCAGTATTGCAAAAGCAGTCCTGGGGAAAAAGAACAAAGCTGGAGGCATAATCCTCCCAGACTTCAGACAATAATATAAAGCTGCAGTAATCAAAACAGTGTGGTATTGGCACAAAAACAGATATATGGATCAATGGAACAGAATATAAATAAACCCACATACTTATGATCAATTAATCTTCAACAAAGATTGAATTAACCTTCAACAAAGGAGTCAAGAATGTAAAATCAAGAAAAGACAGTCTCTTCAGCAACTGATGTTTGGAAAGCTGACAGCCCCCTGTAAATCAGTGAAGTTAGAACATTCCCTCACACCATACACAAAAATAAACTCAAAATGGCTTAAAGACTTAAATATAAAACATGACACCATAAAACTCCTAGAAGAGAACATGGGCAAAACATTCTCTGACATAAATCATAGCAATACTTTCTTAGATCAGTCTCCCAAGGCAATAAAAATAAACAAATGGGACCTAATCAAACTTATAAGCTTTTGTACAGCAAAGGAAAGCATAAACAAAAGGAAAAGACAACCTATGGATTAGGAGAAAATATTTGCAAATGATGTGACTGACAAGGGCTTAATTTCTAAAATATGCAAACAGCTTATACAGCTCAATATCAAGAAAATGAACAATGCCTTCAAAAAAATGGGCAGAAGACCTAAACAGGCATTTCTCCAAAGAAGACATACAGGTGGCCAACAGGCATATGAAAAGATGCTCAACATTGCTAATTATTAGAGAAATGTAGGTCAAAACTATAATGAGGTATCACCTCACACTGGTCAGAATGGCCATCATCAAAAAATCTACAAATAATAAATGCTGGAGAGGATGTGGAGAACCCTCCTGCACCGTTGGTGGGAATGTAAGTTGGTGCAGCCACTATGGAGAACAGTATGAAGTTTCCTTAAAAAACGAAAAATAAAGTTACCCTATGATCCAGCAATCCCACTCCTGAGCACATACCCAGAAAAGACAAAAACTCTAATTCAAAAAGATATATGCACCCCAATGTTCATTGCAGCATATATATATATGTGTGTGTGTATATATATATATGTATATATATTTATTATATATATTTTATATATATTATATATTTTTATATTATAAATTATTATATTATAAAAATATATTTATATAATATATATTTATACATATATTTATATTTATTTATATAGATTTATATCTATATTTATATTTATTTAAATATATATATAATGGAATTTTACTCAGCCATAAAAAAAATGAAATATTACCATTTGCAGCAACATGAATGGACCTAGGAATTATCATACTAAGTGAAGTAAATCAGACAAAGACAAATATGAACTTATATGTGGAATCTAAAGAATAATACGAATGAACTTATTTACAAAACAAAAGCAGACTCACAGACATAGAAAACAAACTTATGGTTACTAAAGGGGAAAGGATGGGGAGGAATCAATTAGGAGTTTGGGATTAACAGATACACACTGCTTTATATAACATAGATAAACAACAAGAACCTACTGTATAGCACAGGGAATTATATTCAATCTCTTGTATAACCTGTTATGGAAAAATATCTGAAAGATAGCTTTGAAGTTATGTAACTGATAAAATTTTGACCAAAGTATGAAAGTAACCAGAAGCAAATGGTTTTTCAGTAATAAAGTGGGTTGTCATTTCCTATAGTCAATAGAGAATAGTTTTGAAGATTAATTCTTTTGGTTACTGTGGAAGGAATTCAAAATATAGTCAGTGGTGAAAGGTGTTAGAAAAATTATTCTGTAGTCTTATTAAACCTTTACAATCTGTAATTGTATATTATCTCTTTTCTTCAGTTTTCTAATTGCCCAAGTATTAACAAAACCCTGCTGGCAAAAGTAATTGAGATTTTAAGCTGTTGTTAAGTGCTAAAACTTCACATAGTGATAATCAAAGACTATCAGTTATTTCATTTGAAAAGTCAGAAGTTACAGCTTAAAAATAACATAAAATGACTATAGAAGCAGTGCACTCATACATTAATAAAGCTCATTTACTCAAATTGTTGACTGTAATTAAGAAGCCTTACAAAATAATATGAATAAATAATTAAGTCACAGGGCCTATAAGATCCTACTTAATCTGAAAATCAAGTATTATACCATTCTTATTTTCCTATACCAGCCTAAGGAATTACATACCTCTGGCATCACTTTCCATAATAGCTGCTACCCATTGCTTGTAATTATGAGAGCAATCCTTGTTGATAGAAAACATTTTTTTTCTATTATTGAACAGATTTGACTTACTACTGTTGCATAGCGCTGTCTCTTTTGGGGGTTATTGTGTAACTTCTAGTTTATTTTTATCTGAGGATGATATTTCTATTGAGACTATTATAATAAGAAAATTGATGGTCAGAGATTTGGAGAAAGACCCCTTTAAGCAGAGGGAAGACTTGGGTAAGCACCTGGCCAATTCCAGGAACCAAAGGACAGTGTGTCTGAAGAGTAATAAGTGAGAGGCAAAGGGGTAGGAAATGAGAAGGAGGGGTGTTCAAAGGCCTCCAGGTGAAGAGTGATGGGAAAACATTAGAGAGTTTATAGCACGGCATTGGCATGATCTGAGTTCTGTTTTTAAAATGTCACTGTGACTGCTTTTTGGAGAATGGGTAATAAGGAGACAAAAGAGAAACAGGGGTTATTGCATTAATTTAGGCAAAAAATATTAATGGCTTTGAGTAGCGTATAAATGGTGAGAATAGAATCTTAGATGCTATATCCTGTATATATTCAATTTGGAGACAATAGAACCTGACGAGGTATTCAACTAGGAAAGGCAAGAAAGAGAACAGGGACCAGTGATAACTCCTGGCGTTTGGGCTTTGTTCAACTGGATGAATCATTGCCGCCATTTACAAAAATGAGAAGTACTGGGGGAGAAACAAGTTTGGAGTAAGGGATGAGAAAATCAAATGTTTTTGACATGTTAATTTTTGGATGCTTATTATAGATGTCAAACATGCAGTTGAATACACAAGTCTGGAGTGTAAACACAGGTTACAAAATCTCCTTCCCAAGTTGAATATCCATCCCTGCCTGAAGAGTTTATCAGAATTCTTTGTGAGGCTTTAGAAAAATAGAATCCTGAAACTTCTGATAATTTTTCAAAAAATTATATCATTCTTCTTCAATTTAACATTTCTTCATATAAAGAGAGACATTTTATTGGTGATTTGTATTTGCATATGGAAGCAGGAGTTTCTAAAACTGAGAGAATAAAAATTAAAATGAAAACTGTGCACTTATATCTTGATTATCTTCTCTCTGCTCCTTCATATTTCCTGAGGAATTAATCTTGACTGTTGGTATGAATATTGAATTATATACTGAGAAAACAATGGAGGTCCTTTAAATGTAGTTTGGCTTTGACATCTAGAGCCTATTCTCATTTTTCTTCTAAGAACATAAGTAGAGATGGTTTATTATGAACATTTTCCAGGGATGAGCTGTTGCAGTTTTCTATAGCTTTCACTCAAGTTGTAAAAGAAGAGCTCAATTAAAAATAATTAACAGCCACTGAAATCACTGTCATGAAATTTTGGACACTACTCTGGGTCCTCAATCTAATGTTGTTTCTTTCTTTTTTTGTAAATTACTTTCATACCTGGAAGCCACTATACAATCACATGAAGAATGTTGATTTTGAAATTCTTAAAACCCAGTGAAGAATACTGGTTTCACTACTTACTACCTGGGTGAACTCGGGCAACTTAGTTAACCATTCTGAAACACAGTTATGTCATATATAAAATAAATCTAATAACATCTGTCTTGAAAACTAACTGTGAAGATTAAAGAAGATGTGTGCTAGTAGGAATTAATGGTCATTCAATGCTGAAAAGCATTGATATTGTTATAAGCATCATCACCATTCTATATTCATCAATTCATTTACTTATGTTTTCAAATATAAAATGTTTGCATCCAGATAACTCAGAAATATGACCTTTGTGCCTGGCACCATGCCATTAAACAGCTTAGACTTAGTAAAGTACCTACCAGTCAGCTTGTATATATGCATGATATGTCTACTATATGTGGGTTTCCTACTCTCCTTAAAACTCTATTCTTCACCCTTCCCTGCCCTGTTCTATGCTCAAGGAGGCTTATTTCTACACATGGCATCACCCAGGCTCTCTTGATTTCTAGACTCTGATTGGATATGGTCAATAGTATCACAGGATATCAGAGAGCTGGAAGAGAGAAAAGTGAAGGTATTTATCACTCTTAACAATCTCTGTCTTGCTCGCCTCAATTTGGACAAAGGCAGCATTCTATGGTTGAAATTCTTATTAGGCAGCTCTGCTTCTATGGCTTCACCCCTCTTTGAGGCTTCAATAACATGATTCTACCCTTTACCCAGGAGGCCTCTCACTATTGCTCTGGTGTACAACCATACCTTGCTGTGTCCCTTAATCTCACACCTGTGTAAAGAGACCCTTCATAAAAATCTGTTAAGTTAAAAACTGAGTTTCCTGACAGAGTGCCCTGAATGTTACCCTACTGTGTGCAAATTAATGGCCTAAGCATTATTAGTCATCAGAAGAGCCAAGGACAAAATCATTCTGCCTAGTTGTACCATCACATAAAACTTTGCTTTCAGGTGTGTACAGATGTGTTCTCAGTGATTCAACTCAGTCAGTGTCACAGTTTTATAAAGCAGACAGAAGTAGGAAGCAATTTACTTTGCCGTTACAATGCTCCATTGCCACTTGGAAAAGGGAAATGTGCTAAACACAGAATGTTATCTTTCATTGTTCTCTTCTGAAAGAATGTTTCCATAATTCTTCTGAAATCAAAATATGTGTCCGTTGAATTACTGTCAAGGATTGAGTGGTAGCACTTCGCTTCCTCCTACGCAATTTCAGAGAAGATGGATTTAAAAAAATGCTTTCTCATAAGTACTTTTGACTTAAAGAACAAATGTCAGGCAGGAAAAGTTACAAAAATATATTTATAAGAAACAAGTGGATTTTAGAATGCTGCTCTGTGTCATTTCCATTTAAATTAGCCCTGGATGTTGATAGATATAAAAGGCAACATTATTCATTTGAATATATATATATATATATATATATATATATATATAAAATTATAAAGTTATGTGTATACACACAAAAGCACACATATGTACATATATACCTTATCTTTTATGTATGTTTTATGAATTTTGGCATTATAAAAATACCTTTCATTTATTACCAATATTTGGAGAACACATACAGGGATTATTTTTTTTAAATATGCTTACATTACATTCTTTGCTTGGTAGGTACAAGTAGTAGGGAGAACCTAAGCACATATTATTTCAAAATCTAGATCATTTGAAAAATAAGTATATTAAAAATTTGACCAGTTGAGAGATTGGGATTGACATATATACACTACTATATATAAAATAGATAGCTAATAAGGACCTACTGTATAGCACAGGGAACTCTACTCAGTACTCTGTAATGGCCTATATGGGAAAATAATTTTAAAAAGAATGGATATGTGTATATGTATAGTGGATTCACTTTACTGTAACATGAAACTAACACAACATTGTAAATCAACTATCTCCAATTAAAATTTTAAAAAAAATTGACCACAAAAATTAGAATAACAAGACAAATACAAGTAAAGGAACCTTTTTTTTGGAGACTGAGTAAAACTGACATCTCATTGGACATGTTTTCTATAGAGTGGATGGAATAAAATATAATTTTCTTGATACATTTTTTTTCTTAATATCCCCACTTCTCCCTTAAGCTATTGTGGAGCTTTATGTTCCCTCTCTGGGATTAATGTCATGACATTTCACTTATTTAGCATACACTTACTGAGAGCCTAAAGTGCACTCACAGGCTGTGAGATGAATTGGGAAAAAATTACTGCATGGGCATTTGTCCTCAAGGAACATTCAAACTGATATGGGAATGTATCAGTCAGGGTTGACCAAAGGAATAGAACCAGTAGGAGATAGATGATGATAGACAGATGATAGATAGATAGATGATAGATAGATTTCAAAGAATTGGCTTATACAATTGTGAGGACTGGCAAGTTTGAAATCTATAGGGAAGGCTTGGAGGCATAACTGTAGGGCAGGAACTAATATTGTAGCCTTGAGGCAGAATTACTTATTTCTCTGGAAAACGCCAGTTTTGTTCTTAAGGACTTTCAGTTGATTGGATGAAGCCCATCCACATTATCAAGGAAAAGTCTCCTTCACTTAAATCAACTGATTGTAGAGGTTAACCATATGCACAAAATACCTTCACGATAACACCGAGATTCATATTTAATTGAGCAACTTCAGACTATGTCCCAGCCAAGTTGACACATGAAACTAAGCATCACAGAGAGTAAAAGCTCTGGTGTAATAATAACTGGTATTCGAGTAGTCATTTAAAAAGTAATAAAATTACTTTAAAAGCCATTATTATGATTAATCTTTGCAACAGGGTTGTGACAGAGGTATTAATGTTAACAGCCCAATTTTTCACCTGAGGCATATGGACTCAAATTCATATGTACAGATCAAGTAGGATGAAAGACAATCTATGGAAAAAAAGAAGATTTAAAAATTGTAAGTGTCTCAGGGAAAACCTTAGAGAGAGAGTCACTAAGAAAAATATTTTTAAATTTTAGCAGCTTATTTGTAACCATTTTGAAAGAATCAGCAAGGTTGAGAGCACTGGTTCTCAGGACAAAAAGACCTGATTCTATTTACTTACTGAGTCATTCTTTCTCCCTTCATTCATTTTGTCTTTCCTAGCTTCAGTTTTCTCATCTATAAAATACATATAAAACTAGAGTTACCTCATAAGGCTATTAAGAGGAATAATTAAGGAACTCTGTGTAACGTACTGAATGTAGAGCTGCATGTATGTTAAGCACATAATATTTATTAATTTTTACCCTTATTGTAGTAATCCTTAAAATTTTTACTAGGTCTGTTCCTTCTATAGCGAGAGAATTTTGCATGCAATTACTCTTTGGAGTCCTCCCAAAGTTCTAGATATATATCCATTTTTCTTTTTGTCATTTTTATGAGGTAGCAGCCCCTTCATGCCTAGGAAGTCTTCTGTGTTTGAACTTAAAGCACACTATTGAGCATCACTAATTTGGTTGTAGTTTTACCTCTCAATTCCTAATGAACAAGTGATTGGGAGAATTCTTAGCCAGAATTTGTTAAGGGAAATGTATCTGTCCTGTTTCAGAATTTATCCAATTCCTTATTCTACATTAACTAATCATCTTGTTTTGATCCAGACAATTTAGAAGTCACATTGTTCCACTGTAAGGGTCAATTCCTTGATTCATGCCTTCTAACATTAGTTGCAGAAATTCATGATTCTTCATCAATGGTATTTCTTAGCAATAACTACTTCATGGACTTCCAAAACATTGAAATATAGAAATGAATTGAATTTCCTTTAATTTATTGCTAACTGCTGTCTTCAGCTAGTTATTGTCACAGAAATGACTTGTCTCTGAAATTTTTCATGCTCTTTTAGACCTCCTCTCTTACTCTGAAAAGATACCAGAGTTCATTCTCAATTATCATCTCTGGTTACGGTTTAAAGCAGACCTTATGAAAACCTACATTAACCTTTGGAGCTGAGTAAAATCTGATTGGTAAAATTGGTTATTTTTTCTTTGACCCTTCTTTGGTCTCTTGCCATAGAGTCAAAATATAATCCTTTAAAAACATAACTAAGAATATGTACCTGAAGTACACTAAAAGAACAGGAAGAAAAGCATAAGGCATAAAATAAAAATTGTCTAAATCTTCTTAAAATTAAGAAAATAAATGTTTAGGGACAAAGTAGGAAAATTGGTATATTACAGATGATGGATACATTGTATTATTAGAATTGATAAAATGCAAATTGACATAAATTTGACAAAAGCAATGAGAATGTCCTGAAAAAATAGTTTCATAAAGAATATAAATAAACATTTACACAACAAAAAATATCAGTGTCTAATAGTAAACATAAATATATTTAAACTCTTTTGTAGTAAAATACAAAATTAAATACTATTAAAATACTATGTCCTACCTATTAAATTTGAAAGATTTATTTATGTAACTATTTATCCATATATCTGCCAATGTGAGTAAGGGGAAAGGTAAGGAGATGCAATGTGACAGTGCTGGTAGCAGTATAACATGATACAAGCATCTGGAAATCCAGAGAAAGTGGGAATGAAAAAGTGTAAAAATAACACATATCATTTAAAAAGAAAATCCTCATGTAAGCATTTATAATTATAAAAAGAATATAAACAATTAAGCAATTTATAAGGATATTCATCACAATATGATTTGCAAATAATACAAAATAAACAATCTCAGTTCTCAAGAATGAAATTGCATAGGTAACTATCATTGTATGCAGTTATTCAAAGTCAAGTTGTAGAGTGCTATTTTGTGACTGAAGAAAACAAGCTTAGAAGGCAAGCCCAAAGCAGAATGTGTAGTAATTATGGCATGTGTATTTATGCAAAAATATTAGAAACCTTTTACTCAGGGATATGGAATTATGGGTGAAATTTTTTCTGTGTCAACCAATTTATTTTCCAATGAATATAAACTGGCTTCCTGTTAAAAGTCACCAAATTATGAAAATGAATAAAAATGTACAAAAATGTGTTGGAAGAAGAGCATTGTCAAACCCCCAAAACAAATGCTTTAGATCTAGTAAGTGACAATCAGAATTAGAAATGGAATCAATATATATTGCTTACTTTCTCTAGCAATTCTGAATTAGAAAGCAAATCTGAAACAAATTGATTTATAATTAGGTTAAATTTTGAGACTTGATGTAGACCTTTATGAAGCTTTTCTGAGAAGCACAAAATATTGCATAATAAATAACATTTTATATTTATTTAATTTTGGTAGGAAGTAGAAAGAAAAATAATCAGCTGATTATATAAACAGAAAGTGTACTTTGAAATACTGTGAAATACTGTACAGTGAAATACTGTGCGATTATTGAGAGTTGTGTATAGGTAAGCCTGTGGTCTCTTTCAGAATTGTAACTGTTCATCCATAATCTCTAATAAAGCTATTGAACTGTACACTAGGGATAACAGATCTGTTTAAAAATGAATTTCTGAGCTTCAAGGGTTTTTTTGATCTAAAGAATTTGTAGATTCAAATTCATTATGCATAGTTGACCTCTGCCCCTCCTTTCTAAATGAAAAAGGACATAACAACCGTGTTTTCTTCTTTCAAATAAAACAAAACTGTCATTCTGCACATTAATAAGAACTTCATCTATTGATTTAATCTTTAGCTAAGTGTTGTGGATGTCTCCTTTTGGTCTTGTCACTTGGCTTTAAAGTCTATCAATATTTTATTGATTAGAGAATGGAAAGTCAATAGTTTTATCCACTATGACCAACATCAAATTTAATGTATCCCTATAATCAGACATATTAAGAACTAATAAGTCTGCTAATAATTACTTTTGAAGTCTACTACTAGAAATTCTTATGATTTAAAAACAAAAATTAGTAGAGAACTATATGCATACAAGCATCCAAAGATAATTGTTATTTATTCCTCAGAATAATTGCACTCATAAGCCCCTGAAAATCCTAGTAAGTATAGTGTGATGGTATATTTTATATCCATGAATCAATATTTGACTTACTGTATAAATACCTTATCATAGTTTCTTTGAATATAGGAAAAGTATAAACTAACCTAACACCAAAACAAGAAGAAACTATAAGAGGCTGTAAGAAAGAAAGAAAGAGAGTGAGAGAAAGGAAGGAAGGAAGAAGACAAGGAAAGAAGGAAGGGAGAAATATGCTTTCTCAGCTGCAGCGTGAAATACTTGTGTGCAGTGAAAAATTCCAACTTTTCCTATTTCACCTTATGCTTTTTAATATATTGTGCTATTTAATCTTCTATCTGGATCAGTGCTTACAAGGCCATTTTGAAGGTCTTTTTGCTGTACTAGATGCTCTCCGATTTAAAGGCATTCTTAGGTCATTAGTTTCATAAGTAACATTTTTTCAGGTCACTAGGTTTTCAGAGTTCTTTCTTATGATATATTTTACTTGATGTTTCTGTACATGGTCTCTTGATAGACTCCTCTGGGTAAAAGAGCAAAAGAGAATAAAGGGCAAAATATGTAGGCAGTAACCTAAACAGCAGTGCCAGAGTGTATTAAACTCTATTTTGTTTGAACAGATAAAGTGCATAGACCAATTTTATTGTTGTGAAGGGGCACTTTTAAAAGGTGTGCAGCTGTGCAGGTGTGCAGGTGTGCATGTTTTATACATGCATATTGATAAATGAATTTTAAACATTTCTTTACTTCAATACTAGTCATAGCTATGAAGAGGCAAAATTACTGAAAAACAGAAATTGAAGGTGTAATTTCATGTCCTTAACTAATTGGACATGTATCCTAAACTCTGAATGTATAAATGAAAAGAAAAATGTATTATCCAGTGTTATAACTCTTGTTGATATAAATATATACAGGAATATGAGACATTTTTTTCTGTCTTTTTTAGAGAAAGTGAGATTGAGCATTTAAATCTTTGAGTATAGATTTGTATCTTCATGTTGCTTAAATCCATATGGATATATGGAAGGAACCATCTCTCCCATCGTCTTAAACCCCAAGACATGTGAAAAATGCCCATGAGTCTGGGGGAGCAAATTCACAAGAGGACACTTATGAATAACAATTGGGGGTAAAAAGAACTAGGAGAAAACTAAAGTGATGAAATCAACAAAAGTCACTTTGGAAAAAGCCAAGAGCCAAATGGCAGGGTTATTCTCCTTGCAATGGAGAATGAATTCAGAGAACATGAGGCAGGAACTGCTGGAGAAGAGACCGAGTTCAGAGTTGTCCAGAGACCAGATTTGAATGCGAACATGTTAAATACAAATGGAGACGGTCCAGGACTGTGGCTGAATGAGGTTGTAGTCAGATGGTAGATTTGGTTGTGGCACTTGTCTTTATGTCCTTAAAGGGCCAGAGACAGGATGAGATTAGTGTTTTACCCAAAATATCAATAATAAAAATGTTAAAAACTAAATAACTTAAGATAATTTTCTGAGTGATATTTTTATCTTTTCATTTTTATCTTTTTTATCTTTTCATTTTTATCTTTTTCATAAGTGTAACACAGGAAAAATTTAGGAGATTGATGGGTAGTAGGCAATATAACTATTATAACTATTGTTATTACTATTATATATAACTATTATTATAAGTATTATAATTGCCCATCGATGGAATAAATTATAATGTTTTCAGAGTATTTGTTTAAGCAGAGACTAAAAGCAACTATTATGTTTGCTGTTAATTGGATTACCTTAGCTGTTTCCTTCAATGCTGAAATTCTATGTTTTGTTCAAGCAGAAAGACTTTTTAGAGACAGGACTAATAGATGGTGGGGTGGACCTCATTTTGTTAAAATTAAGACATAAAAATTAATCTGCCTGAAACAAAAATTGAACCATCTTCGTCCTAAGTCGGAGTTTCTGTAAACAAAAGTAGAAGACTTCTAATAAAGTAATTCTGATCCTGCTCCAACAAATAAGTGTATTTTTAGATTAGCTGTTTATTTGAATATAAAGTTTTTTTGTTTTTTGGGTTTTTTTACTTTTACTTTCACTCCCAAATGGCACACACAATCAGAGGCCTGCTGGTATCACATTTGTGCTTCTTATTCCCTTGCCTGCTGAGAGTTTTCATCTGTAATATCTGAAACTCCCTTCATTAGAGATGCAAGGAAGTCAATACCCCAAGTTCAGCTCACAACAAATAACAGGTAGAAATCAATGACTAAATACATTCAGTTTCTCTGTTGTGGGGTAAGACATCTCTGAACAGGTTTTACATTGCTTCCAACAGGTCCACTGATTTAGCTGCAGTTGCCCAAAGTACAAACTTTCATATTAATATATCTGTGGTTGATCTTCTTTCCTTCCATGTCTCACTTCTATTCCTTTTCCAATGTTTACTTGAACTACTTCTCATAAGAACAAAACCTAGGACAAACTCCATTTATTTTTTTCCACAAAGATTTGTATGATAGCTTATAAGAATACAAATGACCTAATGAAATGGAGAATAGAAATATTAAGTTCCTAAAGTTATAAACTATGTAGCATAGTTAAAGTAAGCTTGAAAATTTCAAAGCAGGTATTAAAGTCAGAGCATTATAGAGAGGAAAAAGTAATCATAATTTTTGTCAACATATTGAAATCACAGTAATATCTGTGATATAATAAGAATAATTACCTTGAGAATTGCCCCTAAAATAATTTTTTCTGAATATCTTTATTGAATATGAGCCTATTAAATGTTGGAAGTATAGATAAATTATTTTAGAATTGTTGACATCAAACAATTTTTTGTAAGATTAACCTATTTGTTTGTGAAAGCAAAACTATGTAATAAGTATTTAAGAGGGCTTTTTCTTTTTATATAGTATGGGAAATGGAACATAATTCACATAATCAGAAAACAGTTGCTGGTTGTTAAGACATAAGTTATATGAAGGGATACAAATATATATAAATTTATGTCTTATTTTGTGTGTGTGTGAGGAAATTGTGTGACCTCTGATTTTCAAAATAGTATTAAAAGTAGGTATATTCAACAAGATGGAGTAGATATACTTATCCCTATTCCTCCCATCACTATAGCTAAACACTGTGGATGTAGATAATTAAACAAAAAAAATATAAGAATACTCTGAAATGTGGAGAGAATAAGGCAGACTGTGTAGGAAACTTTGGACCAAGGAATGTCATGGTAATGCACACCCTAGGTTTTCTTTTTGCCTCACATATCTAACTTGGTGGTAGAGAATCTGGCAACCCCAAAACACCAATGGCTAAAGACAAGAATATCCTCAGTAAAAACTTGCTCTCTCTGATTGAAAAACTAGGAAAGGACAGCCTAGCAGGACAGAAAACATTTAGGTAATAACTTTCCCACACTGGCCAAACACCACAGAATAGCTGTGGACTCACTGTAACCCTCATGAGCAAACCAAGATTACATAGATATTAGAATTATATGACCAGTATTAAAGCAGTAATCATAAAAATTAATATACTTGAAGCAAATGAAAATATAGACATTCTTGGAAAAAAACAGAAGATGTAAAGAAGAACCAAATGGAAATTTTAGAATTGAAAAATTCAGTAACTGAAAGAAAAAAATAAAACAAATTGATGACTCAAGAGAATGGGGAAGGCAGAGGAAAGAATAAGTGAACCTGAAGACAGAACAATAGGAATAATCCAGTCTGAACAATACACAGAAAATTGACTGACAAGGGTAAGCAGAGCTTGAGGACCTGTAAGTCTATATCAAAAAAATCTAACATTCATCTCACCAGAGTCCCAGAAAGAGAGGAAGAAAGAAGGTGAACCTGAAAGAAGTAATGGCTAAAATTTCCCCCAATTTGGTAAAATCTACCGATTTTGTAATTCTACAGATTTAAGAAACTGAGTGAACCCCCAACAGAACTTTTACTCTCACCCAACTATAATGAGGGGAAATCAAGACATTATCAGATAAGTTAAAACTAAGTGAACCTGTTTCCAGGAGACCTATTCTAAAAACAAAACAAAACAAAACGAATGGACTAACAAAATTTTAGAAATGGAAAGTGAGTTTTAAAAATAATATAGAAGAGGGCTTCCCTGGTGGCGCAGTGGTTGAGAGTCCACCTGCCGATGCAGGGGACACGGGTTCATGCCCCGGTCCGGGAAGATCCCACGTGCCGTGGAGCGGCTGGGCCCGTGAGCCATGGCCGCTGAGCCTGCGCTTCCAGAGCCTGTGCTCCGCAATGGGAGAGGCCACAACAGTGAGAGGCCCGTGTACCGCAAAAAATAAAAATAAAAAAAAATAATATAGAAGAAAATAACAATTGAAAAAGGCAAATAAAAAGATAAAACACATCCAGTGGCTTCTCATGGTTCTCAGAAAAGAATCCAGTTTTCTTTCCTCAGGCAACAAGGTCCTATAAGATCAACTCCTTCCTATTTCTGTGACTTCAGCTTCTGTCATCTTTCCCTTGTCTGCTTTGCTCAGGGCCTTTTTTCAGTTTCTCAAACCTGCAAGCTCTTCGCTGCCTCCAGGCCTTTGTGCCCACTGTTCCTTCTGCCTTTATTGCTTCCCCAGCTTCAGCACTTCCTCATGCCCATCCTCAGAGAGTGAACTTTCCAACCTCAAAGCTAAGCATCACCTGCATTTTTTTTTTTTCATTACACCATGTGCTTTTTGTCTCCTAGAACTCATCACAAGTTGTAATTATGTGTCTATATTTTGTGTTTATTTGCCTTCTAGACCATGTCCTCCATGATGTTGAGTTCTTGCTACTCACCACTGTAGCCCTGAGACCTATTACATGGTAAACATTCAGTGAATACTTCATGACTGAAAAAAAAATACTAATGGTAGAATTTAAGTGCTTGGATATACATGTGCTCAATGCAATATTTTTTTTTTCAGTTTTCCTCTGTGTTTGCAAATGTTCATAATAAAATGGAGAAAAACAAAACAATATAAATATTTAAATAAGAATTAATAACTGAGAACTAGTACGATATTTATCATGATTTATAATTAAATATTCCTGTGAATAGATTCAAAGGTCAGGAAAGGTCAATAATGCTACAGATAATTTTGTTTTTCTTGGCAAAATGTTTCAGGAGATGATAGAGCATCACAGTGATCAATAATGGAATAATTATGTTTACATCCCTGTTTTTTTCATATTTTGTAGACTAGAGTAAGGCAACCCTATCTGGCAACTCATTAATAAGGTCTGTTGCATGATGGACTATCTAACCACGTAATGGAATAATATTTTTAAGAGATATATAGACTACTCAATTGGACAGCACAGATATAGACAATATGTTCAGTGTATTTAGACTAAAACATGACTTACATTCGTAGAATGGCTAGGAATCATCAATATAGTCACAGTTCTCCCATTAGACTAGACATCAATAATTCTAGTAGCTAAAACATTCACTGAGTGCAGTTAAATCAAATGAACTATTTGAAGAAAAATACAGACTCATGAGACACTAGGCACCAGGAAACCAGTGTCTTTATTTCAAATGCTGTAAAGTGTAAGATCTAAGAATCCTGAACAATATCTGACATCATTGTTTATCTACACCCTTTCTTGTGAGTGCCAAAACTTACAATCAGAGCCCAAAATCCATTTTTATTATCAGTTCTAAAAGTTAGGTCTGGAGCTCTCCAAAATGGTTTGATTTATTAGGCTTATGCTTTTGTGATGCAGTAAGAAATTTATAGTAAGTTTAACATTTTATAGTCTCCTCAAAAGCTTCTTCAGTGTTTGACTTCATATCCTGCTACGTCAGCTTTGCCAAGGACTCATGTTTGTTTGTTTTTTCTTTCCCCACCCTATAGTCTGTCATAGAAACTGAGGATGAGACCCATATTTTCCCAAATAGTGACAAAGAACAAGTCTCAATTTCATTTTCTGTAGCTTGTCTTTTACCTCCACTTGTAATCGAAATGAGGAAGGGGCTTCATAATTCTTGATTTCTTAAAATAATCATTCATACAAGGCAGTCTTATAATGCAGAATACACACATTTTTTGTGGGGATACGTAAAAGGCTAGTGCAAAATTTAGACAACAAATTGTAATTTAACATAACATATCCCTGTTCTTACAGATTGGACACAACTGCCACTAGTAATTTGTTTCTGGCTAACTTTAGTTTGAGGTGAGCTCTGATCTTGCCATTGATGAGAACTGCAAAAGTAAAAGAAAAGAACTTGTAGAATTTTTTTTAAAGAAATGGCAAGAATATGAGAGAGTGGTCGATAATTAGGTAAGATAATTGGGTATATTAGTGCCAGATGCTTGACAGTCTTATAAACCACGGAGAATGTATCAGTCCAGGTCCTCCAATACACAGGAAGTGCAGGAGGTTTTGAGGGGACGACCCCTGTGAAAGATAATGGGAGATAAAGTAGAATGAGGTAGAATAAGAGGAGTAAAATGTGACTTCCTAGATTTTTACAAAAGCATCTGGATTAATGATAGTGCCATTTGATGAAGGGAGGAAGACCGAGAAAGTGGTAGGTTTGGGAGAGAGAAAAAAATATTTTTGTCATGTAAAGAGTGAGGTAAGGGGCTTCCCTGGTGGCGCAGTGGTTGAGAGTCCACCTGACGATGCAGGGGACACGGGTTCATGCCCCGGTCCAGGAAGATCCCACATGCCGTGGAGCAGCTGGGCCCGTGAGCCATGGCTGCTGAGCATGTGTGTCCGGAGCCCGTGCTCCGCAACAGGAGAGGCCACAACAGTGAGAGGCCCGCGTACCGCAAAAAAAAAAAAAAAAAAAAAAAAGAGTGAGGTAACATTTAGATAACCATGTGGAGACACTGAGTAGGTAATTAGTTATAGGAGTTTGAATCTCAGAGGAGTGGTCTAAGCTGGATATATTTATTTTGTAAGTCATAGCATATCACTTACATTTAAAGCCACAGGATTGTACAGAATCAATCAAGGAGAAAGTGTAGATGAAGAATTAACTCTTGGAATAATTTAATATTCAAAGTCCTGCAAGGAGAGAATACAGAAAATGAAGTTGAAAAGGGACAACAAATGAGGTAGGAGGGGAACCAGTGGAGTGTGGTATTTAAGAAACCAAGAGTACTAGCTAGGGTTCTCCAGAAAAACAGAAACTATTGCGCACAGATATAGTTTTGTAAGAGGAACTCTGATGTCTGACGGCAGGAGAAAATGGATGTCCCAGCTCAAGAAGGGAGAGAGAATTTGCTCTTCCTCCACCTTTATGTTCTAGCTGGGCCCTCAATGAATTGAAAGCTGCTGCCCATGCTGTTGAGGGCACGTCTTCTTTACTCAGTCTACTGATTCAAATGCTAACTTCTTTCAGAAACATCTTCACAACACACTGAAAAACAATGTTTTATTTCTATCTGGGCAGCTCTTAGCCCAGTCAAACTGTCACATAAAATTAACCATTATATCAAATGCAACATGTATTTTAAGAAAGAGGAAGTAATCAGTAATGACAAGTGCTGTGAGAGGCTTTCGTGAGAAGACTCTGTTTCTTAGACTTACCGAAACAATTTCTTTTAGGACTGTTTTCTAAACTCAATTATTCTCAAAGTTTCAGGAAATAAATTTGGATTTTCACCCCAGGGTCTGCATATATATAACAGAAAAGCATATTAAGTTACACTGAAAAATCTATATCTATTAAGTTATCAACTTTCAAGACCACAGAAACAAAACCTTAGTCTCTTACCATTTAATCCCTCCCTTTCTCTCCATTAGACTTTGGATATGGAAGGAGTTATATAAAGTTTAACTGAGAAAAATTATACTACTCTATTCAGAAGATAGGAGATGCCATAGTAAAATGTTTTTGACTATTAAAAAAAACCTTTTTTCTACTCTTCTTGCCTCATTTGGTGACAAAGTATTTTAGAATGAATGTAATACGGAGTACAGGCATGCCCTCTAGTTGTTTGGGGTTTTATAAGTATCCATTTAACACTGAAGGTACTTCTTTCCCTTGCATCTTACGTGTTGCAAGAGAGTCTCATGGGTGTCTAGGCTTTGAAGTTGACTAGTGCCCCATTCCCATGACAACCGATTTTCATTGTTTTGTTGTTCTGCCTCTCAGTTATTACTGAACCATGGTAAATCCCTTTCTACCTTCATAACCCTAAAATTGCTCCAAACCAAAGGATCTTAACTTTTGATATTAACAAACATTTGGTAGCTTCTGATATTCCTCAGCTATATAATGATTTCTTCAACACACTCTAAACACCTATAACTGAGAGCCCTTCCAGATAGCATGGGAAAAATCACAGTCATTTTCTCTTGTCACTGTCATAGTTCCCTTCCCTATGCACTGCTTTCCTTTCTCTTAATTTTTAGTGTTTCAGAGACCCTTTATTTAGGCAAACTCTGTTTGCTACTTCCTGTGTCAAACTATATGTGAGTGACAAGGCACATAAGTCATGTTTATTTATTAGCACTTTACTTTTAATGTAAAAATTATGCATTAGCTCAAAAACAACTGCATGAATACAAAAGCATGTTGATTATTTTAGGAAAGATATCTTTCAAAAATTTCAAGACACTTCTTTTTGTCCAGGGAAGAAGTAGTGATTTTTACATATCAATCACATAGATCAGAGCACTGTGACTCTGTGTGTGCATGTGTGTGTGTGTGTGTTCCTGGTTCTTAATTTCCCAAGGGACCCCTGTAATCCACAGAAATTCAGTAAGTGCTCAAGTGGAGTGGAGTTGGGGTTGACTGTGAAAGATGGGGCTCCTTTCACTTATACACTTAATTCAACAAAATTGAGAGGCAGAGACTAGTTTAAAAATGTTTTATAATGCATTGCCAATGAAATAAAGAGCTTGTTCGTTGGCTTATTTAATATGCAGTAAAACTTCTCAGATCCTGAGGTTTTGGAAATTTCTATGGCCCTTCACTTCGTTCTTAAGTAAAACTAATTTTAACCATTGAACATAAAAATACATGAAATGGTTTTAAAATATTACTGTAGAGTATCTTTTACACAGTTACAAATATATACCCATCTCTGATCATGCTGCTCATCAGGTGCACGGCGAGAAGTGCCTGCAGCCAGTTAAAGGGGATGGAACATCGGGCTTCGGGGGATGTCCTCCAGGGGATGTCACAGAAAACTGATAGGCAGGAGATGCATGAAGAAGACACTGAAAAACTCACACATTTACCCAGGAGAAGACAAGCATTTGAACTCTTAGCCTACAAAGAGCATCTCTGTTCTTCAGGGTTGTTTAGAGAAACTTTAAGAATGTTACAACTACACTTTAGGACTTTTGCAGGGTTTAGCAAGTTTCCCTCTTTCTCCCCAGTCCAATACACAAGAGGAACTAAACCTTGAAGTTAAAAAAGAGAAAAAATATCTCAGAGCCAGGCCATGCCTCTCCTTTATTCCATATAGTCCACAATCCCAGCCCAAGTCAGCCTTGAGGGCACAGGAGGTGATGAAGTTTAAATCCACTTTGGAATTGCAACTTTAAATTGTATTTAAAAATAGAAAAAGCCTCGGGCTTCCCTGATGGCGCAGTGGTTGAGAGTCTGCCTGCCGATGCAGGGGTCACGGGTTCGTGCCTCGGTCCGGGAGGATCCCACATGCCGCGGAGCGTCTGGGCCCGTGAGCCATGGCCGCTGAGCCTGCGCGTACGGAGCCTGTGCTCCGCAACGGGAGAGGCCACAACGGTGAGAGGCCCGCATACCGCAAAAAAAAAGAAAGAGCCTCAAAATTTATGGGATCTGTACACGATATAATTGGAGGGGAACAAAGCAAAATTTAAAAGAGTATTTATTGATTCCTTTAGTCAGAGAGTATTTGTAGCAGGAATTGCTCTAGCTGTTGAGGACACACCTGTAAACAAAACAAACAAAAATGTCTGTCTTTGTGAACCTTAAATTTAAATTCTATTGAGAACCCTCTTAAGACAGTAATTGGAGAAAAACTAAACCAATTCTTATTTCGACTTCACCAAGTTGAAACACATCATTAAACTTGCTAAAACCAGTATGAGTCTCACATCATAGACTTGAAATTAAAATGTAAGCTGTTTTTCCCCAAATATATATGGTTGCAATTTATTGTAATACATCAGCTTTCTCATGGTGCTGCATTCTGGGAATTGTTCATTCTTCCACGTTGTACTTGACCCTATCTGAAGGGGCCTTTAAGGAATAGGTGGAGGAGAGCATTTTCAGTTTGTTTCCTGCCCCTGGTCTATTAGGGGTTTAAAGATAATTTTAAGTCTTCAATAGTAACCTTTCTCTTTTACTGGCCCATGTCAGTGCATCATTTAGCAGTACACCTCACAAAAATACTTAGCGAAGTCCATTGCTAAATAACAAGCCCACAGTTTTTTGGGGGGACATAATTTCCAGAAGCAGTATATTTGTTTGCTTTTGCATCCCCATCTTTGTTCCACCTCACACAATTGTGTTTGCCTATCCCTAGAGCTTATCTAACTTTGGTGGGACTGTCAGTATTCCTGTTTTCCTTCCCTGAGTCATTTTGTCTGATTGAAAGGATTTGGTTGTTCCTAGATCCTTAATTGGTCTTTGTCTGAAAGACTTTTATCAGTTTCTGGGTTTTAATAATATAAGTGATATCATGCCCCTAAATCAATCCTTTTCTTTTCCCCTTAAAAATTTTATGTTATTTTCTTATTGTTTGGAGTCTAAAATTGGTTGGCTTTTCCAACATTGCAAAGCCATGAATTTCTGACATTTCTCTAAAATCTTGCTATTTTGCTTGCAAACTGACAAACTCTCTCTGAGCTCTTCTCTTTCTCATCAAAGAGAGGTCGTTGCAAACAGACACCCACTAATAACATTGTTTCATATCTCCTTCTTCTCATCCTACAAGTTTATTTCATGCATTTCTGCCTTCAAATACTTTGTGACACCTTTTATCATTTTTTGCCACTGTGTAATGTTGATTGCCATCTTTCAAGCATGCAAGACAGTGTTCCTGCTAGTCACTCTTTGGCCTCCAAGCAATGCTCACAGATCTTTTTCTTTCTTTCTTTCTTTCTTTCTTTCTTTCTTTCTTTCTTTCTTTCCTTCTTTCTTTCTTTCTTTCTTTCTTTCTTCTTTCATCCACCTGGCACCTACAATGCCAGGAAAAGAATGGGAAACACTTACATTTAATTTGTATATAAAAGAACTATGAGGGCCTTGTTGGGAAGGCCTCTCTTCCCCTTGTTGGGAAGAGAGGATGAAAGTCCTATGAGCTGGGAACCGAGAAAGAAAAATTTAAGATGGAGAAAATAGGCTCTACAGTGTAGTCTGGATAAAATGAGTCCAATCCTGTAGACGATGTAAGAAGAAATGTTGGGGGGTTCGGTATTGCTTCACCTTTGATGTGTTTTGAGTGATAGATGTAAAGAATGCATTTTCCTTTAAATTGAATGGTTGACTGTTAAACTTTGTTATAGGTGCAAAATTCCTCAGATCTTCAGCACTGAATCATAATTTCAAAAGGGTTTACATGTAAATCACATTGGTCTCTTTTTCTACTTAAAAAAGTTATTGTCATAATTTATGGATGTAATAATACTGCTAATTCTAATACAAAGGTGGTTTATTCTGTTTTATTGTAATCTCTGATTAGGTGTGTATAAGATTTACCATGCAGATTTTAAGGAGCAATTTTCCCTTTATTACAAGGTATCAAGAGATTCCTGTGTCTTTTTAATGTCAAAGATAGTTTTGAAGTTTAAATGGGAGTAAGGCAAGAAATGAAACTCAGTTATTGTATTTTCCTTCTTTCAACCCAAAAAGTCAGTACAAAAGCCACAAAGATTGTGCTCTGTTTCTTTCATATGTATCATTTTGATTCACAGTCACATTAATTTTCTCTACTTTTCTCCAAAGTAGAAATACAGATGGATGGCCCAGAAGAGGAAAGTAGGGAGCAGTTAAAAGTGATTATATGTTTCAAGTTTCTGATCTTGGATTGAAAATTTATTGAGTTATAGGTCAATTAAACTGAGGGATATGTATTAAATATCTGTTTTTGAACTTCTATTTTACTGAGTTTTGTTCACCATATTTACCTTGGGACATGTAAAGCATGAGGAATAATGAAAACTAAAATTTGGGGCCTGAATTTAATAGACTATTCTTAATGTATTGTATATCATACTGCATGTATACTTAGTATAAGAGACAAGAGGTGACAGACTAATTGAAAAAGTTGAGTGCTAAGCGTTAAGAAATCATGGTAACTATCCTGCCTATGGCACTATCTATAGCTGGAATTCTAGCAAGTCACTTACCTACCTAGGTCTTAATTTTTATATCTTAATATGAAGAACTTTTATTAATTTCTGTTCTACTAGAATTCTCTTGTAAAATGAATTTTATTAGTTACGTATAACAAAATATTTTTTGTTTTATAATTGATGAAATCCAGAAAATATGAGCTCATTATTATAATTTTCTGTAAGTAAAAAGAACATTTGAACTTGAGTGTTCACTCAGGCACATATTCCCTTGGATGAGTCAACATCTCTAATTTTTCTTTCCCAATTTTCTTATCAGTAAATAGGGATAATAATATTATGCATATAGCCATGAAGACAAAATAATAAAATATACACTCATAAACTGTAAGGCAAAAATTATTTTCTTTCTTAAAATATATTTAATAAAATAGTATGGCTGTTCAATATATACTTTTTCTAAGTTAGGAAGAAATAGAATCGTATTTTAAACAATTTCACACTAGGAAAATAACATCATTTGTAAGGTCGTAAGATAGCTGATTTACAAACCAAGGGGAAGTATAAAATAATAATGACCCTAAAATTCTTACACTAGTTTGTGTTTTGAAGACATCAAAGTCTTTCAATAATGGAAAGAGATAATCAAAAAAACTCTTCATAAACAATTTTCTTTTCTTAATTATTATTTCTATTAACACCAAGAAGGTATTAAAAAAGCTTAATAAACAATAAACTTCTGATAACTTTTGTGAGACAAAAATGATTGGATATTTTAAGAATTCTGGACACTAACCAATTATCTTTCTGAAAGTAGGTAGATAGGTGAATACACATGTATGTATGCACATAAACATATGGATAAGTTTACAAACACACACAACATACACGCTTATAGTGTTTTTTTAAACGTAGTCTATATTGCTTCTGTAAAATGGAAAAAATTATTAAGGGTTTGCCTTGAAAGAGTCTGAAAGTACAATTATTCTAAATTTTATGATTTGAAAAAGAATATGGAAAATGGAGACATTATCATTCAGGACGTTCTATTTTTCACAAATATTTAGGTATTTTAAGGATCATGGAATTTTTTTAAGGCAAGCAAGAAGGGTTTTCTTCTCTCCTTCTTTTGTTGGCCAGCATGAATTTTATAGTGAAACATGACCCCACTTGAACAAATCTTATAAACTCTTTCCAATGCTCATTAAACCCTAAAGACCTCAAATCACCATTTCATGGATTTGAACTCTTTTTCTGTTTAATGTCTCTACATTCATTGTTCTGCCCATATGTCCTTTCAGACTAATAGATAATTGTTCTCTCACAATCTGACCTTTGTTTTCAATATGGTGCATGTAACAGATAAAATAAGACAGGATGAGATCTCTCTTTATTTGCCTCTTAACTTTGTATGTTGTGTTTCATTTGGCTTCAAGTCCTGGGAAATTCATTAGGTATTCAAATCAGAGAATAAGTCAGAAATCTCTACAAGTTAAGTCGGTGGGAATTGCTGTAATCAAATTTTACCAGATTCTTTAAACAATTATGGTTTTATAGAACGTTTCTTAGAAGAAAACATCCTTGATAGATGCTAGAGGACAACTTTAAAGTAGTGAGTTTGGGGCTTCCCTGGTGGTGCAGTGGTTAAGAATCTGCCTGCCGATGCAGGGGACATGGGTTCAAGACCCGGTCTAGGAAGATCCCACATGCTGCAGAGCAGCTAAGCCCATGCGCCACAACTACTGAGCCTGTGCGCTGGAGCCTGCAAGCCACAACTACTGAAGCCGGTGCACCTAAAGCCCGTGCTCCGCAACAAGAGAAGCCACTGCAATGAGAAGCCACGCACCGCAACGAAGAGTAGACCCCGCTCGCCACAACTAGAGAAAGCCCGCGCACAGCAACGAAGACCCAAAACAGCCAAAAATAAGTAAATAAAATAAATAAATTAGAAAAATAGTGAGTTTGAGTCAAAATGATTTTTTAATTAGAAAATGTTTAAAAAGCTAGGTATATAAAAACAAATCGCAAGTATCTGCATGATAATCCATATTCAGTGTTATTATATTTATTTAATCCTTGGGTTTGTAAACCAGTGCGAATATATATCATGATGAGTCTTAATTTTAAAAATAAATAGTCATTGCATCACACCAAAACTTTCAAAGTAATGTAAAAATTATAAGGTATAGTTTAAATTTTTTTTTTTTTTTGCGGTATGCGGGCCTCTCATTGTTGTGGCCTCTCCTGTTGCAGAGCACAGGCTCCGGACGCTCAGGCTCAGCAGCCATGGCTCACAGGCCTAGCCGCTCTGCGGCATGTGGGATCTTCCTGGACCGGGGCACGAACCCATGTCCCCTGCATCGGCAGGCAGACTCTCAACAACTGCGCCACCAGGGAAGCCCTAGTTTAAATTTTGAAAACCAAAGTTGTAGAGAGAGATTTTAAATTGCCACATCTTTCTACTCTATTTAAGTGTATCTCCAGTAAAGCAAGATGATATCATCTTTACTGTCAATTAAATGTTTATATTTTTCCTTACTTTATTTTATGAGTGAATGCTCTTTCAAGTGTTTCATATATTTTTAACTAAATGGACTTATTAAACAGTTAAATATGTTAATTGATAAACAGTAGGCACACTTTTGCATTGTAAGATTACAAAAAGAATGTTTAATAAGGTATATCACAGAGTATTATCAATTTAGGAGAAAGTGAAATGTCAATAAATAAGAAATGAATTACATTATGGCAAGAGGATTGGTTTGGAGTGAAGATAAGGCCAAAGAGTATAAAATGACTATTCAATGTTGGAGTTAAAGAATGATCCATTTCATTTTATACTATGGAATCTCTAGTCTAATCTTTTTGAAAGTCTTCCTGAAAGAGTTGAGGTAATGGCAATCTCAGGCTTCTTGGCTTATCTTCCCATAAAGCCTTCTCTCAAACTTTGAATATCGATTGTCAACCCATTTGGTAACCAGCTTTTTTTCAACAAATATTATTAGAATGCTCAATTATCAGCTGTTAAATATCTGAACAATATCCTTTGTCTGGCCAGCTGCTAAAATGTCCAGTTGCTGGGCTTATTTCATCTCAAATACATAGGCGGCTTGCCAATAGCGTCCATTCTCAGCACCCTTCAACTGGTCCTGATACCATCCTTTCAGTGGCCAGCTGTTGCATTTATAGTTAAATTGTTGCCAAACCAAAGGTCACAAAAAACAATGCCTTGTCTTTTTTTTGGAACTTTTATCTTGCCCAAGCTTCATCATCAGTGTCATATTGCTCTGAGCTAGCGCCAGCATCCCACAGATTTCCAGAAAGCTTTTAGAACGTATTTTGTATTCATCATAGATGGCATATAATTGAAGCAATCCACCTGCTCTGGGGCTTGTCTGTCAACTTTGATCTGGTTGAGGCATGACTGACACTTGCTTATTGTTGTAAATTTGGATATTGTTTTTTCAGACAAACGAGAAATCTATGCTTTATGATAGATCGCTGTATGTCCTTTAGCTCTTGAAAAGTACAACTAGATGGTACAGTTTGGGTATTCACAACTGCATTACTATTTTATTCATAAGCTCATTTTAAAAATGAAAATAAATTGAATTGTTTATAAAATAAATAATGGCTAAGTGTATAAAATATTCATTACAGACAGTGTATAAAGGAGTAAATTATCTATATCCCTGACATTAAAATAACCACTTTCAATATTAGGTTTTAGTTCTAGCTTTTTCTTCTGGAAATTATATATAGATGTGTATGGATGTCTATATGAATTAAAATCTTTAGGTTGCTATCTGTTGCTTCAAACACAAATTTGGGATGTTACCATTCTGACAAAATAATATTTTAAAAGTAATACATAATAACTGAGAAATTAGCAAAACCCCTGAAAATAAAAAAGAAAATTAATCAATAATTTTATTAATGTTTTGTGACAAATTACTTCATTTTTTAAAATTTATGTATATTTGTGCATATATTCATAGTAGTTTTAAAAATTTGGATAACTCTATATATTTTCTTTAATACATGCTTGCAACGAACAAACAATATACATATATATAAAGGAAAAGTTAATTATTTCCCCTTCTTTTTAATACGGTGCTTCATAAAATAAATTAAAAATATTTACTGTTACCATTCCAAACATATTTCTATGTTTTTACAAATCAATATAAAAAGGCACAGATAAATACTATACAGGGGTTTTTACTTATGATACCGTATTGTACCCATTATTCTATAGCTTGCAATTTTCATTTAACAAATGTACATACCATTTTGCAGTCAAATGCTGTACCCCTGAGCTCTACCCCCAATACATACCATTTTGTTAAATAATCTTCTCATATATGAAGTTAATAACATTTCCCCAGGTGAGTAAATATATTTGAAAACTTAATTCCAATGGAAGATAAAGTTCCACCATCTTTCTGAACAATCTTTCTTTGATCATTAAACTGTTGTTTGAAATTATATTATTTATAACTTTTATAAACACAGTTGCAATGAGCAATATGATGTATATGTGTTTTTTTTAAGTGGGTTTTGATTTTTTTTAGGATAGGCTTCTAGAACTGAAATTAATGATAAAAGAGCATAAAGTTAAAAATATATCTTGATTCATATTGTCTCTTGCTTAACAGAAAGAAAATTTGTTTTCCCACAGTTTTTTTTTTTTTTTTTTTTTTAAATAAATTTATTTATTTTTTTTATTATTTATTTATTTATTTAGGCTGTGTTGCGTCTTTTGTTGCTGTGCACGGGCTTTCTCTAGTTGCAGTGAGCAGGGGCTACTCTTAGTTGCAGTGCACGGTCTTCTCATTGCGATGGCTTCTCTTGTTGCAGAGCACGGGCTCTAGGCACATGGGCTTCAGTAGCTGTGGCACACGGGCTCTAGAGCACAGGCTCAGTAGTTGTGGCATATGGGCTTAGCTGCTCCGCAGCATGTGGGATCTTCCCAGACCAGGGCTTGAACCCGTGTCCCCTGCATTGGCAGGCGGATTCTTAACCACTGCGCCACCAGGGAAGCCCTTCCCACAGTTTTAAACAGAATAATATGTCCATTTTGATGCAGATTATTATATTACTATTTTTATGTTTATATATAAATCCTTTCAGGACATTTGGTCTTGTCCAAAAAAACCATAAAACATTTTGTCCATAAGACTTTTGGTCCACATCAAAAGGACCTTGATATTTGGTCCTGTCCAAAACAATTTGGCATGGACCAAATATGTTCATGGATGTTTTAGGACCAAATTTCAAGTATCAGCTTTTCTGGCTGTGCACAAAATGTCTTATAGATGTTTTGAACAGCACCAAATGTCTTCTCACCATATAAATTTATACTTCTCTTTCAGAGATAACCATGATTTTTATAACAATTATTTTACAATGCCTATGTACAATTTCTTTTTAAAATATTTTATGGTTGTTATATGCAAAAAAATCTAAAAATTATTTGAGAAAATGACTATTTGTATTTATAAATGCATATGTAAATTATATATTTTAATTTAAATAGATATAGGTATAAACGTGATCACAGATATTAATGCAAATATATATACATATGTATATCTAGTTTGCTACATTTTATAAACATGGAATTACAGTTGATCCTTGAACAATGCAGGGGTTAGGTGCACCTACTGGCATAGTTGAAAATCCGCTTATAATTTTTGACTCCTGGATGACTTAACTACTAGTAGCCTACTGTTGACCAAAAACCTTACCAATAACATAAAGAGTCAACTAACACATAATATACTCTTAATTTAAAAAAATAAACAGCAAAAATAGAAAGCTCAGTCTTGTAAAATAATAATAATAAAAAAACCTCTGGCTGCATTATTTTCCAAACCTGAGTGTTACTCTGTAGTGAGTGGGAAATCGCTACCCTGAGAACAAAAATCTTGTCAGGTTATTACTTCTTCCTCTCCTCACTGTTGCTCACTTCACAGCCTTGATAATGTGTGATTCTCAAATACTATGCAATAATATTTGCTCATTCATTTTGTTCATTTTGCACAAAAATCTATATGTTCCTGTCACATATTTTCATGTTTTGTTTTTCCCTGAGTATAATAACAGTGTCTTGTTTTATCCCAAAGGCTGAGGAATCTTTTTCCTTGTTCATTTCAGACAATCTAAAAAACTGGTTTGGAGAAAGGTTAATATGCAAACACTTTAATGTAATTTATTTACTACTCATCATACATTAACACACTGCTTCATATAATTCTTACTTGCAATCTCATTGCATGCATACTGTACTTGCTTTTCTATTTATTCCTTAGTGTATTTTGAAAATTTAATCTCTCTATGCATTTAAGAAAATGAAATCAATATTACTAACCCATTTAAATTTGCTTTTCCTTTAGTTATGCTTAAAGATCTTGGGATGTATATATTTCTTTGGCATGTGGGTGATTACATGAGAACTTTATTAGTATTGTTATAAACCTTGATGGATTTCCTTTTCCATCAGCATGTTGAAGGCAATAAAATTTGAATTAGATATTGAGTGTGAGCAGCTGACTTCACTTGTAGGCCTTAGATGATCAACCTGTCTACTTTTTTTTCCTCTGACCGTAAAGGTAAAAAAATACAATAAACTCAAAGAAGTGTAGTGAATATTGATAGAATCGTGTTTGAAAGGCAGTTTGAGGTGTTTTGTGTAAGCAGAAAATATTCTTATTCCTGAAAGGAGATGTAACTTGTAAAACATTATTTGGATATTTCTTGATAGGACGTATAAGAGAAATTATAATACTTCCTTATATTTATATAAAAGATCTAAGTACCAAGTACTTTTTAGATCATATTTTGTTTCATAGCTTTATTATTTCTTTTTGTAATTGAATGGTTGTCCTTTGAAGAAAAATTTGAAAAAAAAATACAGAAAAACTTAAAGAATAGAACCTTAGGATGTACTGCCCAGTGATAACAACTGATTCAATCACATTTATTTTTAAGACATTTACCTGATTTTTCCAAATTGAACATCTTAAAATGTACCTCTTGAAAATGATTTTATTACATTTAAGAAATATTTATAAACAAAATGCAATGATGACACTAATTGCAGGTTAGGACCTTACAACCACCTCTAAGGCAAAAATGAGAGAAAGTGGGGCAGGTGATGGTGGAGGGAAGGAGGAAGAGAGAGAGAGAGAGAGAAGAAAGGAGGGAGTGAGGGAGGAAAGAAGGAAGGGAGAAAGAAACAGAGAAAGAGAAAGAAAGAAAGGAAGGAAGAAAGAGAGAAAGAAACAAAAAGAAAGAAAGAAAAGAGAAAGAAGGAAACAGAGGGAAAGAAAGGAAGGAGGGAGGGAGGGAAGGAAGGAAGGAAGGAATGAAGGAAGGTAGGGAAAGAAAGAAACATTTTAACGCAGACAGGAATTGACAACGCTATTTAGGAAAGGTGTGTTCTATAGCATCACTGATTTAATATGCAGCATTTGGAATTAGACAGTGTCCTACAGCCACTGAAGACATTAATGACTCTTTATTGAGTTTATAATAAAGAGTACTAAACATCAACTGAGCCCACCCCAAAGCATCAAGTTACAATGCCCTAAAGGCATTTAGCATATTTTTATTGATTTATAGACCATGGAAATAATGACAGAAAGAAAGAGATTCTGCAGAGGTTTGAATACATTTACTGTGGCTCTCGACAGTTGTCTGATAACCTGACTATCAAGCGGGGCTTGGGGGCCTGTTAGTGGCAAAGCTGTGGCAAAAAGCAAAGTCACTTAATTTTAAGCTACTGGAAACTTTAATAGTGTTGGACTGCTAGTGCGTTAACTTGTCTCTACCACAAATTTTCAGTCTAACTAAACAAGAAGAAGATAGTGTGGATTTGTGTAAAATCAAAATAATAAATCCAAGTGATTCTTTTCTATTTTTCAATGGCTCTTGGGAGTTTTTCTGCACAGAAGACAATTCCTAAGAAGCTGCAAACCAAAGAAGCATTTTAATAAAAAAACGGAGCTTTACAGCCAGCTCAAACTGAATATTAAGTAATTTTGTTTTTAAAATACCAAGGACAAATATTCCATGTGAGCACTGTAATGATGCTAATATAAATAATAATTGTAATAGATCTCACATTTATGGGGTCATAATGCAGATATTGTACAAAATGCTTTATGTACATTTTCTCACATTTTCCACACAACTCTATGAGGTAGATTTAGTCATTATCTTCCTCCATAGATTATAAAACTCAGCCATAAAAAGATTAAGTACCTTGAAGCACAGATCCAATAAGCAGTAGATCCGGGATCTGAACCCAGAGAATTTGACTCTAGAGCCTATTCTTTGAAACACTTTCTCCAAATCTGATTAAATTAAATGAAGCACAGATTAATGCAGAGACATTACATTGGACATTATCAGGAGGAAGGATTACATTGTAGATACATTCTTTGTGACTTTCCATTCCCTGTATTCTAATTTACCCCCTTTCTCCTGTCGTCTACAGCTTTTACTTTTGTCTCAATAGCGGTTAACTGTTATTCTGCTACTTTTCAAAATGGTCCTGAACATAGAAATATTTTACTTTGTCCTATTGGCTTGTTAACCAAAATTTTAGAAATGGATATCTGATCGAAATAAAAAAGGTGTTTATTTGGGGTTTGTTAGGACTGCAGCCTGGGAGACACAGATTCAAGAGGCACTTGAATTGTGTTCCACTGAACTACAAAATGAGGGAGGCTTATAAACGCAAAATATTGCAAGGTTACAGTTATTTACATGAGTTGTTTATCAAGAATTAAAACCGGAGCTGGCAAGAAGTAAGGATGCCTGTTAAATAAGGATTAATTTGGGTTAGAAATGGTTACAAGGGGAGGCCTTGAGACCAGAAGCTTGTAGCTGGCAGGTGATGTCCTTGGGCCTCGTACAGTTCAGAGAAAGTTCAAGTTCTCAGTGGGGCAGAGAGGTGTCTGAGACCAGATCCGCAATGACCGCCCGACTTCATTTTTGTATGCCTGAACTGTGATTACTCCATTATAATTTTCATTGGTCATCAAGGTTAACTAGATAACTGAGGCAACGGAGTAGAAAATGTTCATATTATGTGATACAACATTCAATACAAATAGAATATGGAATAGTCACGAAGAGATTAATATCTTAAAGGAAAAATTAGGCTCAAAGGACAGGCATGATGCCACACATTATATATCTTTTTCATGGCATTGTAGGCTATTCAACAGGTAACACTGTATTCCCTGTCCGAATTGAGATCCGAAGGAAAGATAGAAAGGTGAGTCAGAGAGACAGAGATGGGAATATGAGTCCTATTACTGATTGGTAAAAACAATTTGCTTAGATCTCTGGTGGCTACAGTGGCTTGTTCATACTTCACCCATAGATAAGGGTCTTTTCTTCACACAGACATTGGCAGAGTTAGAACCCTGCCAGCCTTGTGCCCAGGGCAGGGCCTGCTCCCTTGAGCTCACTGCATGGCTGTGGTGACATGGGACTCAGACTCGGAAGGTGGGAGATACCAGAGTAGGGGCTGAGCGACAACTTCACGAGTATCTTCTTTAAAAGCATCCATCAGATAATGTACTGTTTCCCTGGAGGAATGTGGAGAATATGTGTGTGTGTGTTTGCAAGTGTGTGTGTATGTGTTTAATTTGGTAGTGGGCTAGGACAAAATGCTAGTACTGGCACTCTCACATGAAACAAGAAGAATTAGGAAATTATATGCCCCATAACAAATATTTGTTTTTTTAAATTAATTAATTAATTAATTATATTTTATTTTTGGCTGCATGGGGTCTTTGTTGCTGTGCGCGGGTTTTCTCTAGTTGCGGCGAGTGGGGGCTACTTTTCGTTGTGGTGAGCAGGCTTCTCATTGTGGTGGCTTGTTGTGGAGCACGGGCTCTAGGTGTGTGGGCTTCAGTAGTTGTGGCAGGCGGGCTCAGTAAGTGTGGCTCATGGCTCCAGAGCACAGACTCAGTAGTTGTGTTCTTAACCACTGTGCCACCAGAGAAGTCCCCATTATTTGTTTTTCAGTGTGGACAGTAGCTTAGTATAATCATACAAAATAGTCTCATTTTATAATATTTAAAACATATATGCAAAAATATGAAAACAATATGTCTGTGATGTTTTATTTCTATGGTATCTCTATAATATTTTTATTTTATTATTTTAACAGAAAAATACAACATTTTTCCTTCATATCTTCTTAATTTTTTTTCTTGTTTTTTAAAAATCAAGTTATTATGTGTGCAATATTATTCAGATTATCTTGTCTCTCTCCCTCTATTTCTCAATCTTTCTCTCCCTCACACACACACACAAACACACATCATGACAGTCTTTTCATGATATTATATCTTACTCTCCAGTGCTTTCTTCATTTCTGCATTCATGAACCATTACACGGGTTTTACTTAAACCTCTTTGCAAGGATATCTGATTTCTTTCTGTTTTTCATTCCTGTCATCACTCATTGGAACTGTCCATCTTCTTAAACTTTCAACAAGTTACTGCTTGGTATCACCTTATAATTAAGTAGCTTTTCTTAAGTATATTGGCCATTTGGATTTCCTTCTTCTGCAATGCCTGTTCAAATCTCTTGCTCATTTTTCTTCTGGCTTTTCTGCCATTTCTTATTGAATTCTATACGTGAACGTTTTGTCTTAGATACTTTCTTTGACTCTATAGCTTCCTTCTCTATCTTATGTCCTTTAATAGACAGCTTTTAAGAATTTTAATGTAGTCCAGCTGAGCAATTTTTAATCCTTTAATGATTAATCATTTTTAGGAAATCGTTTATTTCCACATTATTAAGGTATTCTCTTATGTTTTCTTCTAGAAGGCTTATTGTTTTTCTGCTCCCACAAGTTGCCTAGAATTATTTTCTGTGTAGAATCTGTTATAAGAATTAAGTTTATCATTATTATGACTATCTATTTGTTCACATGTATATTCAATTGATCTAGCACCCATTATTACAAAAATGATATTTTCCCACTCTCTTAAGCAACCTTGGTCACAAAGTAGTGCTAGATGCTATTTCTGGATTCCACACCTGATCTTTTTCTGCTCTCTCCCCCAAATTAGTATAGCTTTAATATAAATCTTGATGTTAGGTGATGAATTTCTTTCCACTTTGTTCTACCTCTTCAAGTATATATGCAGCATCATTGACCCTTTGCATTGCTAATAAATTGTGGAATTTTCATTTCAACTGCCATCACAAAACATTTGAGATTTTTACTGGAATTTCATTAAATATTTTAGGGAGTACAAATATCTTTAAAACATCAAGATAACTATTTCATAATATAATATAGCTCTCCATTTTTCTTTCTTTATTAATGTTTTTGGTAATGTTTTAAATTTTATTTGAAGCTTTTCTGTACCTCTTTCATTAATTTTTTTCTCTAGATTTTATATTTTCAAATTTTATGCTATTAAAAATTACTTTCTTTTGTGTTTAATTTCTAATTGCTTACTACCTGTTTATAAAAATACTGTTGATTTTTGTACATTGACCCTGTATTCATCAATCCTTGCTGACATACTTATTAATTTTAATATTTTGGTAGGTTTGTAGGTTTAATTTTTCACAATTAATATAAATAATAATAGTTTTATTTCTTCATTTTCAGTCACTTTACTATTTTATTGTATTTTTTCACTGGCTACACCTTCTAATAAATAAAAATGATGATAATGGGCATTCTTAAATCATTTCCAATCTAGAAAAGCTTTTGTTCAAACATTTTACTATTAAATGTGATGGTAGCTGTAGAAATGTCATCTATCTATTTATCTACCCATACTCTTTCAGTTTGATGAATGAATGTCCCTTCTTCCTAGTTTGCTAAATTTTTTATCTTAACAATTTTAATATAATCTATCAATGTAATCATGTAAACTGTTTTCTTTATTCTGTTAATGTGGAGAATTACATTGATTGATTTTAAAAATGTTAAACCAAACTCATAATTCCAGAAAAACCAACTTTGATTATATTGCATTATTCTTTTTATATACCCTAATCAGTTTGCTAATTTGTTTGACTCTGTGTTTTTATTATGGATTGTTGATATCCTTACTGATTTTTTGCTGTTCCATCATTTTCTATAAGGGTATTGTTAATATTTTCCATTATGATTTTTGTCAATTTTTGCTTTATATTTTTGAAGCTATATTACTAATAATGCACAAAGTTAGTATTGTTATATTTCCCTGGTAAATTTCACTTTTTTAATCATTATGAAATTTTCCTTTTTATCTCTAGTAATATTTTGTGATGACACTGCACTTCTAAACTGCAAATATTGATTCAGTCACTTGCTAAAACCCTTCAATAAATGTGTATGATTAAGACTGTAAGAACTTTCTAAGATTAACACAAAACTCCTTTAAAAGTTTCTGTGCAATTAAGGATAAACTCCATCACATGGCATTCAAAAATCTTCCATGCCCTTCCATAAAACTAGCTTTCTAACTTCATGTTCCATCAAATATTGTATGGTCAAATCATTCTGAATGAATAATATATCCTGACTATTGAGGAGTTCAGCTCTTTGCCAAAAATTTATGCGTAATCTTTCAGGCCCAACTATAGGTAATTACCAAGGATTTACCTGACAGGTGTTATCAGGAAAAGCTGCCCTCCCCACACCAGTCTGGTGTACAACCAGTGTATTGCAGGCTCTGAAGGGAGTTGGAGTCAAGAGCACAGGTCTCCCTGGCCGCCGTGCTCTTATGCATATATGCCTGTGTATCCTAGATGCCACCATTTTCAAGTCTCCAAATCGGGAACATGAAGATACTTTGTCTCCACTCTGACTCAGTTATCAGTACTTTTCCATTCTTACCCCTTCCCTCCTCTCCCTCAACCCTCAGTCTCTGGCCCCTGGGTCCATAAAATAATTGGAGCCTTTTGTTCAAGGTTCCCTCTGCACTGAGAATCCCCTACATCTGCATTGATCAACCTGACCCTCACCCAGTGCTGTTCCATGGGGAAAGCCGACACTTTCTTCTTTTTTCTCTCTTACTTGTACTATTACACAAAGTGATTAACTTTCAGTTTGGCTTTTGTCTTACACCTGGCAGCTCAGCTTTCTTCAGCTCAGCTCTTAACAAATATAATGTAGCTTTTCACTTGCTTCCTCCTCTTGTGGTTAAAGTGACTAGAATGTTCAGTGCCTAAATTTTCCGGTCTACAAATTTTCATCTTTTAAGACTCATCTCAAATACCAACTCACCTGCTGAGACATCACTCTTTGCCATTGTCTACACTTTCATGTTAGCTTTATTAATTCTATTATACAAAACATATAATATATAATAATATAATATTATAATTATAAACTATATAATTATAATTTATATATTAATTATATTACATAGATATTATATTATAAAATAAATGCATATATTTTAAATATATATTTAATAATAGTATATTTACATTGTCATAATAAATAAATAATATATTTACATTGTTATAATAAAAAGCATATATTTACATTGCCTCCTTTTAAGTTGCCTATCTGTGTAGTCAATTACACAGTGACAAATACGGTGCCTGATGCAAATTAGACACTCTTTAAATGTTTAAAAAATAATTGAATGAAAATGCTCAAAATAAATAAATAACTAGCATCCTCTGGGGTGTTTTTTAAAATATTTTTAATGTTTCATTTAATGTTAATTTAAGAGAAATAGAACCTTATTGTATAACATTTACATTTTGAGATAATTAAGAAATAAATGAGTAAGATCCTCCTTTGTTTAGCTCATATGTTTTAGGTTACTAATTAGGTTGCTCTTTGAAACAACAGTTTCAAGTAAAAGTTGTAATGCATGTAGAGTAAGTACATTTAAAATATACAATTGCTCTATAATCATAAAAGTGAAGTTAAAGGAAAAGATGTTTTTTGAAAAATATTTTTCTCTAAAAAAACGTATAACATTCCCTTCATAGGGTGGATGATTAAAAAAAAACTGGTAAATATTGAACACTGTGATGTTTAGCTCTGGAAGCTGTATAATACATACATTCACTTACATCACACACATACACTTACACTCTTATACTTTTATATTCTGACTTTATCCAACTTAAATATTTTTGAGAAAAAAATTGTGATAGAAATATGTTTTCTCTATTGCAAAAAACTTGCCAATAAAAACAGATATATTATTGTTTCAGTGTTAATGTGTTTGCCTGTGATTCCATTTTGAAACAATGATAGTACACATTTAAGGACTATACCATAGGCTGAAGAAGGTGAAGGAGAATTCAAGGCCAAACCATATATAATCCTTCTTCCAGACTTCTTGTCATGTAAGATAAATATTCACATCATATAAGCAATATTTATTTGAAATTTCTATAATTTACATCCAAAATCATCTTGTCAGGTAGATTATTCATTAGTTTTAAAGAAAAGGTCTCTGAATTTAGCACAGTAGCTAGTACTGCCATCACAAATCCTATTTGTGCAAGGATGTTGAGTGGGTGAATGAGAGAACTGACATGGTCATTCCTACGTAGGCCACTAACTAATTACTCTGATTGTGTCCTATTTCTTCATCTTGCTTCTAATATATGTAGACTCCCACCTTGAATCCACTCACCAGAGTCCTCCTTAGCAGAATGGTGATGGAGTTCCATCCCCAATTCCATCATCTCCAAAATGTTCACCTATGATTTCATATACTTTGGTGTATTCCTCAAACTATCCCATTGTTATCTTCTAGGAATTCATTTAAGTTCATAGCCACTTATGTCTACTCCACCTATTCTCAGTGCCATTATGAATGTATCCCTTTTGATATACTTTCATGATCATTTTAATGAGATTAAGGGATAGAGAGAAGGAAAGTATGTGAGAGCAGTTAACTCATTTAACTATTGTCAAAGAAAACTTTCACTGGACTTGTTAATAAGCAGTAAGACTGGCCTCAAGAGGTGCAGTAGAGATTGAACTCAACTCCTCTGAAACAAAAGGAGAGATAAGTACACAAGAGTGAGCTAGTAGAAAAATTGCTAGAGGACATTAGTGAGAGGTCGGTCAGTGTGATTAGTCCATCTGTGCTTTCTAATCGGCACTTTATCTGAGTTAGGTTTCTACCTCCTACAGGGACCGGGAGATAGGGACCCAAATTTCTTGATGATTACATTCAAAGGAATGTCTCCCAGGTCCTTGAGAAAGACATTTCTGTGTTATAGAAGATTTACATCACAAGGGGGCAGAGAAATAATTTATAATTGTAAGTTTTCTAAAGTAAATGCTCTTATAAAAGGGAGGTGAGGTGCCAATAGTCAGGAAAAACACCTGTCTAAAATTTCATCAAGCTGAGAGGAACTTTAAGGTCATCATAATCACTATCTTTATCTGATTCTCAGAATTAGTATTTCTAAACCCTTCCCAAATGATTCTTATGCATGGCTAGTTTAGGTACAACAACACAACTATAATTACAAGTCTAATTCAAACCCATTACTAAAGTAAAATTAAAGAGGACACTTGGTCCTCTTTTTATACAATAAATTCATTTTGCTTTTACCCTCCCACACACAAATAATTCTACTAATTATTTTTAGCAAACAATTGTGCCATTTTATGCTTGGTGCTTATCGTATTACAGATTAAGTTAAGGCCAGAAAATTAATTTTTCAAGTTATGAAAATCAAAAATATAGTCACACCAAGGAACCACATATGTTACAACAGTGGTAAAGCTAATCCGGGCTCAGTTAATGCAAAATTAAAATGTTTTGTCATGGTTGGGCCATTAATTTGGGGCTTAAACTTTAAACAAATAAGAAGATAGAAGAAAAAGCTTCTAATAAATCTGAGAATTATGGTAGTGAGTGTCTAAGGCCCTTTCCATTTCTCCAGACTTAATGGTCCTCCCAGAGATTACTGGTCACTACAATCCAGTGAGACCGGGCATTAGATGAAACATGAGTGCCTCTCCCACTTAAGCAGAGGTGGAAGGACACAGGCAGCTATTTTCCAGTCACCACTCTACTCCAGGGGATCTCTTGTGATCACTATCACTTGAACAATCTAAAGACTCTCCTTTGTGAACACTTCAGCCCTAGTCTTTGCTGCTGCATTGCAAAATGCTGGACACCACCAGAGCTCTTAGTTTAAGGACCCTTTTCCCTGCCACTTGAGCTTAGTGAATCGGTCTCACCTGCTTCTGCAGCGCTCCTGAGGCTTCCTTAAAGGATTTAATCCAGTTTCACAAGGAACCTTGAGCCTTTAGTGATTCAGTTAGAATCACTAGTCAGATGGCAGCGATCAAATATGGATGATTTGAGTGACCTTCACTGAAATCAGCATTGCTAACATAGGCAGAAAAAATGTGCCTGGTGGCCTTTGTTCACCAACTGTTCACAAACCTGGGCTCTGGTTGTATCTCTGTAGGACACAGTCAATTGGTGATAAAGATTTATAGGTCAAAATTAAGCCAATTGATATTGAAATGAGATTTATTTTTCATATTAAACCAGTTAATACTTTCTTTCTTCAGAATTGATTAATAGAATTTTAAAAATTATTTAACAATTATGCTTTTATTAGTGCAATAATTTTTTTTTTTTTTTTTTTTTTTTTTTTTTTTTTTGGCGGTACGCGGGCCTCTCAGTGCTGTGGCCTCTCCCGTTGCGGAGCACAGGCTCCGGACGCGCAGGCTCAGCGGCCATGGCTCACGGGCCCAGCCGCTCCGCGGCATGTGGGATCTTCCCGGACCGGGGCACGAACCCGTGTCCCCTGCATCGGCAGGCGGACTCTCAACTACTGCGCCACCAGGGAAGCCCAGTGCAATAATTTTTAATCATGGTGTTCATACTATGTTTCATAATTCTAGAATGCTACTATATATTTTGCTTGTTTAAAATATTTTTTCTTCAAAAGTATATTAATTTTGTACAAAAAGCATAAGAACAAGTTTATCCAAAGCGTATTTATCTTCAAAATTAAATTATAATACTCCCAGCGTTACTGATACTATTTTTAATACCTTGGGGAAATATATATTGCATATGAATTAGTTTCTCATAAAAAATTACTACTCTGGCTTAAAAGAAAAATTAAAATAGATAAATACACCAATGACAGATTCAAAAATCCAGTACTTCCACCTTAGTAGAGTACCCAGTAGGCATCTATGACTATTGAGCGTTTCAAATGAAGTCAGTCCAAACTGAGATATTTGTAAGTGTAAAATACATAGTGGATTTCAAAGACTTGGTAAAAAAATACGTAAAATAGTAATAATAATAGTAAATAGTAAAATAAGTAAAATAATTTTGTCTTGATTGATGATAAAATTAGTGTTTTATACATATTATTAAAATTAATTACTTAAAAAAAATTTTAATGTGGCTACTAGAAAATTTAGAATTATACATGTCACTCATTTAATTAGACAATGTTGCTCTAATGCCTCATCATATTGAATATTGCCTTTAATGTCAATGTACTGATTTGTTTGACCATGAATACCTGAATAGAAATACAGGTTACAAAAAGTAGCAAAACCAATCTCAGAATCTCTTCCCATGATTGAAATCAAAAGAAATATTACTAAATTTACAATATTCAACTATTTTTGGCCTACAAAAATAGCTAGTTCATGTAGTTCAACTTTTCCATCCTTCATATTTCCCTTTGATTTAGAAGTTCGCTGGTGTTTTTCTTGTGATATCGAATGACTATGACCATCTCCTTCTTACCTCATAGCATCCAATCTAATTCTTCTGTATCAGTGCTCAAAATTCCAATTTTCATAAGAGAGTTATTTGTGACAATATGTTGGTTGGGTCAGAACCTATCTAAATTTATTTTGAGAAATTCTGCAAAAATGCCTATATGGTTCTCTGTAACCTACTCTCATGAATAGCAGAAAGTTTAAGGTTTATCTTAATAGTCTCAGAATGTTGGGGATATTGAAACATACACAATGATGCCCTTTGATTTTAATGAGGAGAGGAGTTAATCTTAATCCATTATTAGGGTTCTAATTAGAATAAATCTAAGAGACTAGATGCCCCAGAAGCTGGAAGTAGAGAGAGATCATGAAAGCTAAGAGAGAAAAGTCATAGGAGTGAGGTAGTAGGACTGAGAGCCACAAAGGAAGACGGGGACTGAATGTAAGATTAAGTCATGTTTCTCACTATACTGTGCATTTATGCCCAACTGCTCTTTGATCTGACTACCCTTAAAGGTATGGTATAAACGAAGGAATTGTACCACTATTGGCCCAAGAGCTCCCCTGTGGATAACTTATCTGAAAGAGTTGAGTGTAAAGAGATACGAAGGAGTTTCCATGCTGGGGACGGGGAGAAAAAAGAGCACAGAGATTGACAGATTGGACAACCCCATTTGGGGCAGAGCTGTTGACAGTGAGCAGCGTAGGATGCCAGCAAACAGTGAACATAAGAAGAGAAAGATTTTATTTAAAGTTACAAATAGCGTGTCTGATTATAAAATGACAATTCCCCGGTCTCAGAGATGGCTAGAGAAACTCTTTAGGGAAGAGAATAGCAGAAATAGCCTGAAGTTTGAAAGAATTCTAGAAACATCCTTTGTTTCCTCAAGTCAGGAGAAACAGACCTTTGGGATATTATTATAAATATGGCAAAATTTTGCTGACTGGTACTTCAGGTGAGAGGGGAGATAGAAAACATATTTTTAAAAGTTCCATCCTTATTCACCTCTCCCTGCAAGCATATTTACATTATCTCCTGAAAATATATTTCATGCTGTCTGTATTCTGAGGTTGAGGTATTCTGGTCAAATTTAGGACCCATCAAAGGCCCCTTTGATTATAATTTGCATGGAAGACCTCCATAGATTTTCAGTGGTGGATATTTTTTCCTATAAGCTTTAGGCTTTTCCCAAGTGTATGTTGTGTATGGAGACAGTTTCTGTTATATACTTTAGATTATAAGATGATTTGCCTGTTACAGTACAACTCTTATGCTGAAAACTTTGCCTTAGCTCAGTTGTTAATACCTGTTTCCCATAGGTGTCAAGTGACTTGCCCTAATTCCTTTAAGAAACTCTGTGATAACGAAAGCAGCCCAGTAGGGCCCCTCAGTGAAGCAATTGTACCAGGTAAGAAATTATACTGAGATCAATCTTTGGCCTGATATCTTGTCTTGTTTGCCTTCATATGCACATCCATATGCTTATGCAGCTCCTTTATCCTCTTTGATCATCTGAATGAGCTCCTGCTCTATCCCAACATTCTGCTATATGTTGTGGATGGAGTGATGAATAGAATTTTAACATGGGATGCATTAAAATAAAATTGTTAGCTCCCAGTAGTAATTAGTAGTGAAGCTTTGCCTTTGCCTGGAACTATGGAATAATGTATCTCTGGAAGGCTTGTTAAAATGCCAATTCCTGGACCCCAAACCCAGGGATTCTGATTCAGTGTTCAGGATTGGGCCTATGACATTTTTTAGTGACAGGCCCCCAGGTGATGCTGATGCTGCTGTTTTATGACTCATACATCAAAAGCCATTGTTATAGTGCACATTTAAGACTATTGAGATACCATGAAATGAAGCAAAAAATAAAACAGTTAATCAAAATATGAAAAAGAGCTAGATCTGCTCTCAGCTTCAGTACTTCTTGTTTTGTGTATTTGTTTGTTTGCTTTTGAAGCTGAATGTCTACCTAGAAAATAGAAAACAAAGAAACAAAAAAACCCAAGTATTTCACTTGCATAGTTTCTGTAGAGTGAAAGACAAACTCCACATGTTTCTGTGCTGATGAGTATATCCAGTCAGCCTCTGGACCTAAACCAATCCGACCCGTGTGATTTACCTGTTAATCTTCTTCCATTTTGGCCATCCCATTCTCGTTAGATCCAAAACACACTAATCATGTATACTAAAATTAGAAGTTTCAATAGAAAAATAGCAAAGGCAGGCCATGAGAACCAGCAATCTTAGAATTGTAATTTACATTCCAGTGGGAGCCATCTATGAAAAGAGTTATTTTAATTTAATCCTCAGTGAGGGGTCCTGTACACTGAAATCAGCTCTCTGTGAACAATGCAGACTTTTAATATAGTTAGATTATAAGGTAATAACATTTTGCAAGTTTCTCAAAACTTATGCTCCCACATAGGTTTAATTGCTACAAGCCATTAGTGGGGAACATTTTCCTGAGAAATGGATAGTAAACAAAAAAGGTGAATGGAAATCAACTGTTTCAACATCTTAAACTGTGGAACTTCATGTTAAATGTTTTTCTTCTATAAAAAGATACAAAAGATTATGCTCTAATATGTTTAGAAGTTCTCAAATTGCTCATTTAAAAATATATATCTGTGGGAACAAACTGTCTTGGTAATAAAAAGAGATCGCTTTATCCAAATTTCCTTTTTGTATGTTATTTTAGGAGACTGAGTTAATCTAAATAGCACAGTAAAATTTCAACACAAACCACATCTGATAGGTGTGTTGTCTTTTTCTGAATTTACCCCACTTCAGTTCTATTCTCCACCCTTTTCTATTTTGCTCTCAGTCCAGGAGACTGACCCCCTGGACACTGTATCTCTAAGATTCCTTTGAGCTGATACCTCATTGTAGTTTTGATTTGCATTTCCCTAATAATTAGTGATGCTGAGCATCTTTTCATGTGCTTTTTGGCCATCTGTATGTCTTCTTTGGAGAAATGTCTGTTTAGATCTTCTGCCCATTTTTTGATTGGGTTGTTTGTTTTTTTGTTATTGAGCTGCATGAGCTACTTGTATATTGCTTCTATGTGGAATCTAAAAAAAATGGTATAAATGAACTTATTTACAAAACAGAAATAGAGTTACAGATGTAGAAAACAGTCTTATGGTTACCAGGAGGAAAAGGGGGGAGGGATAAATTGGGAGATTGGGATTGACATATACATACTACTGTATATAAAATAGATAACTAATTAGGACCTACTGTATAGCACAGGGAACTCTACTCAATACTTTGTAATGACCTACATGGGAAAAGAGTCTAAAAAAGAGTGGATATATGTATATGTATAACGGATTCACTGTGCTGTACAGCAGAATGTAGTACAACATTGTAAACTATATTCCAATAAAAATTTTTTAAAAAGATTCCTTTGACAGCTATCTTTGCTTAGATTTGTTTAATGGTAGCATAGGCAGTTTAAAGGAGACAGAAGTTAAAGTATTTGTTCCATACCAGAAGATTCTGATGCAGACTAAAGTTTGATAAGCACTAAACTGGAGGACCTATTTAATATTAAAATCAGAAGAGCTTCATTAACATATTTTTAAAATATATAATTCCTCAAGGCATTACAGAGGTCCATAGTTATCTTCATTTTTTAAGTCCATGCTGTCGTATTTGTCCCTGGCTGTCACTGCATCCCTCTGTGGTAATAACTTCCACTAGCAGGCACACTTATCCAAGATTCTACCTTTTACTGAGCACCAGTAACTATTTCCTCCTTTTTCCCTGAGGTCCTTGAGGTGTTAACTGTGTCCCTCTGTAGCTATCCTGGGGGTGCCCCACTATCTGGTTTGATATTTTAGCATAGGATTTTCCACCATGACACCATTGACATTTTGGACTGGACAGTTCTCTGTTGTGCAGGGCTATCCTGTGCATTGTAGGATGTTTAGCATCACTGCTGGCCTCTACCCTCTAAAACAAGTAGCACTCCCCAATAATGACGATCAGAAATGTCTCCAGACTTTGTCAAGTGACTGTGGAGGACAAAAACTAGTACCTCCAACGCATACTCTCTGCTGAGGACTGCTGTCACAAACCATCTCACGCTTCTACAACTACTCTTTTCTTTCAAGTCTCATTATTGCAACCATTGAAGGAAAATCCTGATTCACAACCCAAAATGGTTAACTAAAAATTATTTTTTAAATGGACTTATTGACCAATAGCAGTAATGCTGCAAAAGCAAATCATGATTAATTAACTCTATATGGTAAGATTATATTAGACCATGCACAAATATATAAGAATAGTTCTTAATGGCATAATTATGGAATTTACTTAATAAAATAATTATTTTCCAAATTGGAACTTTTTAAAATTATAATATATAACATTACTAAAATGTATATGACATTACAAAACAGAATTGTATTATATCAAGTAATGTAAACTTTTCTAAAGTTTTAAGAAGAGTCAACTAGCTCAAAGCTTATAAAAATATGTATAGATGTTCTTCAAAATGATATAAAATATTATTAACATTAAAAGAATGAAAAATAAACTTAACGTTAAAAAGAGCACATTTTAAAAATATTATAAAATTGTTCTTATTAATACTGTTCAAGCATTTCCAGCTCTCTGCTTACTAACTATAAGGTAAGACTACATTTCTCTGCCCCACTGAAGTTAGGTCCAGCCACATGACTCTCTTTACCTGAACAAATACGTGCAGAAGCAATTTCTTTCTCTTTTCCTTTTTGGCATTGATGCTCTATAATTGGCTCTCATATTTAAACACAATGATAGTATCGGTCAATCTCACATATAATGATAAATAACATATATCATCACTTACTCATGCCTACTTAGTTGATCAGTTTAATAAAGTTTATCTTTTATGCCTATCTGAAAATTTCAAATTATTAAAAACAAAGTTAGTTTCTTGTTAATTCATCATCCATGTTGGAGGTGGAAATGAAACACTGCATATAATTATAAACATCTTAGATTAGATTTAATATCATATTAATTCACAGGGAAATATATTTAATCACTTAAATAAATGAAAAGCTAATATTTGTATCATGTAACTCAGTACTTTAAGAAGACTAAACTATTTTGCAATTAATTTTCTCTAAAATTATAAAATAATCCTTTAATTATTAGCTCATCTACTCTCAATCCTTGAGAATTGTGGAAATTGAAAATCTGCTAATAGTAGCATATCGGAATTTTAACCTCATCTTTTAAATCCTCATCTAGTGATTTTTCTACTATACTTTTCTTTCTTTCCTATGCCATTACTTTCTAGATCATAAGGTATGATAAACAAATGTGGACCACCACATAATATATTTTATTAATTTCCAGATCACAAGATGTTGTAAACAAATATAGACCACGACATAATGTGCTCTCTGGCTGGTAGAAGTAATAAAAGCAGCAAACTAATATTTACATGTGTGTACAATGTGCTGCAACCATGAAGGAAGCATTCCAAGTGCAAATTCATTTGATCTTCACAACTATACTAGAAAGATCTGTTGCCATTGTTGTTTGTGTGATATTTAAAATATATTTGAACAACTCAATTATATTATTTTATTTTTCAAATTACTACTCCAGTGTGTAAGCAGCAGCTGCTCTTAAAGCAGCTTTTCCTTTATAGAAAGACTATTGAAGTAGCAAAAACCAGTCTCTTGCAATAGTTACCAGAATCTCAAAATTAAGGAAGAATTTAGCTAGCAGAACAGAAAGGATTAGGTTGTCTTTTGGCCACAGCTTTTCATGATCAAGGATACTTATGTGTAATGCCAATCAATCTGGTTCTAATATAGTGATTCTTCATTGTGTTTACCTATCATTGGAAGGGAGAATGATTGCATGCCTCACAAGGATATTTACAGTAGAATATAAACCCTATGAAAGTAGAAGTTTGTAGCTGTAGAATATGCTTGGATAAATTTGAATTCATTTTGTTCAATGCTGCATCCCGAAAATATTGGCTAAAGTTTAACATCTAGTAGATATTTCACAAATTTTGCGTTGTTGAAGACATCAATAAATAATCAGAGCACCATCTGGATAATAAAATGAGGATTTGCAAAGGAAAATCAGAGGAAAGATACTGGAAGAAGACACAAAGCAGATAAAGTTTTTATAATTGTGAAGTTACCTCAATAGTAGCTTCTATTTTTGTCTAATAAATATTTTTTTCATAGTGCTCCCATAAAGATGATAGCCTAAGGACTTAATGTATATTTAGTGAAAAAACTTGTACAGGCCTATTTTAGATACTATTGTAATACTGCTATCTTTGTACAAAATGTACATTCTAATAGCTGTGATGCCAATTTCCATGCTAGCAGCCGTCCAGAGATCCTGTTGTGAATACAGTCAATTTTTAGCACATTAAAGCTCAGAATACTAGGTTTCTAGTACATGATTTGTGAAATCTCACTTCTTTCCTCATTTGTATATTGTGTGTGTGAGTGTGTGTGTAATTACAACAGATACTAACGTCTTTTTAAACTTCAAAATAGACATTTGGCTTATTATTATTTATTCTCCTCTGACCCCTACTATTTATGCTCATCTGAATTGTTATATCATGTTTGTGAGTTTGAAAATTATCCAGAATTGGAGAAGGATCATGCTTGTTTTTGAAAATTGATTAATATGTTTCAGCTTTCACTACTGTTTTTACTCTCCAACTTCCCCACCCCCTCCCCCAATTAACTTCAGTCACAAGCAAGTCTTTTAGAATACTCTGCCACATTATAGCAGAATAGCCTGGTGGGTGAGCAATGAGGAGAAGCACCAGAAAGCATTAAACCTTGTACACATTATGCCAGTAAGGTTTGCCACAGCAGCAGTGCTATACTCAGTTATAAATAACAACACAACTACAAGTGCATGCCCTCTGCTTTCAGCTGATTAAATATCATAACTACACAAGCCCTAGTACAGAGGCATGAAAGAGAGATTCCCAGTTTTTACCTAGAAACTGAAACTCTGTCGCTTAAGTGTTAATTGGTGTTACTTTGAGTAACAATGCTCTGAATCGAAAAGGCAAGACAAGGGCTCCCTGCAGCAAAATGCTAACACATATATATGGAATTTAAGAAAAAAAAAATGTCATGAAGAACCTAGGGGTAAGACAGGAATAAAGACACAGACCTACTAGAGAATGGACTTGAGGATATGGGGAGGGGGAAGGGTAAGCTGTGACAAAGCGAGAGAGAGGCATGGACACATATACACTACCAAACGTAAGGTAGATAGCTAGTGGGAAGCAGCCGCATAGCACGGGAGATCAGCTTGGTGCTTTGTGACCACCTAGAGGGGTGGGATAGAGAGGGTGGGAGGGAGGGAGACGCAAGAGGGAGGGGATATGGGGATATATGTATATGTATAACTGATTCACTTTGTTATGAAGCAGAAACTAACACGCCATTGTAAAGCAATTATACTTCAATAAAGATGTAAAAAAAAAAAAGGTATGCATGTATTCTCAGCTCCCTAAATTACCAGTAGTGTGTACACCACCTCATCTAGTTGAAATAATGCAGGAGAACAGTAGGGGCTGAATGGGGTAAACCTTCAAATTGATAAATAGATTCTGTTAATGGACATCTGAATTATATCTCACTCTCACACATCCTAAGTCATGTAAATGATTAAAAAGGAAGCTACTTTAATGAGAATTGGTGATGTATTTTAGACGTATTACCATGTAGATGTACTTGTAATTAAAATGCATATGTAATATTTTGTACTATTCATGTAAATTTACAAATTAATGTAAATTTTAATGTTATCAATGTTTATATTGAGTTGTAATGTCAGAACCCTGGGGACTGTTCTGAGCAAAACCACAAAAAGATCATAATCCTTGAAATACGTATAGTTCCTCTACATTATTAACAACTGCATGAGGTAGTCCATTGTCTCCAATTTACACAAAAGGTAAATGACACTCAAAGAATTGTTGCTCAAGACAGGTGCACAGTCAGACAAGATTTCTAATTCCCAGTTTTGATCTCTTTGTACTGGACTATGATGTTATTTACAAATATGTCAAAATTGTGTGCATGATAAAATAGGTTTATCCCTTTATTTCAAGTAATCACATTTAAATTTGTACACATTATATTACATAAAAGAAAAAAAAATCCCATAATCCCCCAGGGAGTCCTGGGGTCTCTTATTACAGGGATAATATGGAAAACTAAAATATTTTATTGTTGAACTTCTAAACAATCCATATTTCTTAAGAAAAATATTTACTTTTTTGGTAGTCATGAATATTTTTAGGTATAGATGTGGAAGGTTATTGTTCATGTTTGATAAAGTCTTAGTCGTGAACACATCTAAATTGACCCTTCAAATAATGGGCTACTAAGAGCTTTATAGTATTTTCTTTATAGGTACCTCCAGTGTATACTGGAGCAATTTTGCTGATTAAATTTTTTTAATTGAAAATATGAATCCTATGCTTAGATTTGATAAATTCTACAATTGTGCTAATATGGTAGTCACCAGCTTGATGTGGCTATTTAAATTTAACTAGAATTAAGTAAAGTTTAAAATTCACTTCCTCAGTCACACTAGCCATATTTCACATGCTTTCTTGGTATAAATGGCTAGTGGCTACCAAACTAAACATTTTCATTGTTGCAAAAGCCTTATTTAACAAGGCAATTTAGAACATAGAGACTTGTATACATTTGAGGGTTTATATAGTTTTTCATGCCAATTGTACCAGAAATACTGAATATATCATAATATTCATTTTAAATATATAATATATGTGACACAGGTGTTGCAGCTATCACACAGGAACATTAAAATAACTATAGGTAATATGCTAAACAACTTCAAAAACATGATACAAGATGTACAGAAGGAATTCCTTTGACAGGTTACCAAAAGTAAGAATGCAACGAAATCTTGTGAATTTAAAGATAAGTCCATAGGTGTTATTCAAACTGAAAAAAAGAGTGAAAGTTATCATCAATCATCATCATTATCATACTCATGCAGAAGATATAGGACAATATCAAGCAGTCTAATATATGTATTTGGAATCCCAGAAGGAGAATGAGTCAGAATAAATATTTGAGAACTTCCAAAAGTAATAAAAGACAATAATCCATAGTTTCAAAGAACGCTTAAGAGGCAAACGAATGTAGAAACAAATAAAACAGGACACAGCTTTGCAAGAAAGAACTCCAGAGTTCTACAGAGGGAACTCCCTGAATATTCAGAAGAATACTGATCAGTGCATGCATGTGTTACCCAAGGCTAGAGAAATAATTATTTGAAAAATTAAAGACAAAAGAGCCCAACACTTGCAAAGGGCTGGGAATAGTGCCTGTTCCCATTACTGAAAAAAATCTCATAATTCATGGATAATGAGCAGAGTATATAGAAAAGTTTTCCCTCAGTAGTAGGAACTATTTAACCTTAAATATTGCACCAATCCTGATGAACCTTGACATGAAAGGAATAAGTACTTCAAAGTAAATTAACTGCATTAGAGAATCTAGAAATAGTCAGCATCCACAAGTGTAAAATTCACAATGTATGCCATCAAATCAAAAATTACCAGACATGCAAATAAATGGATAAATATAATCCATGAATAGGAGAAAAAAAAGTCAACCAAATCTACCCAGGACTGATACAGATATTAGAAAAATAGGACATTAAAACTATATTCCATATGTTCAAAGAGTTATGTAGACACAGAAATGTGAAAAGACCCAAATATAACTTCTAGAGATGACTAAAATACCTGGGATGAAACATAGACTAGTTAAACATTGCAGGAAGAAAAGATTAGAAAACTTGAAGACATAGTAATAGAAATTCTTCAAAACAAAACATAGAAGCTATTAAAATATAACATAGAATAAAAATTAATGAAAAGAGAAACAGCTGTGGGACAGCTTCAAGTGTGCTAATATACATGTAACTGAACTTCTCAAATTGCGGAGGCCAGAAAAATATGTGTAGAAATAATTACTGAAAGTTTTCCAAATATGAAAATACCCGCAGATCCAAGATTTTCAGTCATTTCCAAGTATAGGAATCTTGAAGAAAATGACACCAAAACACATTATAATCCAATCATTCAAAACTTCTGATAAAGGAAAAATCTCAAAAGCCAGAAGAGAAAAAAGACTACGTACAAAGGGAAAAAATATGTAAGATTGACAGTAGGCTGTCCAGTGAAAACAAGTGAGCAAAAAAACACTACTCAAAATTCCATATCAAATGAAAATATCTATCAAAAACAGGCAAAATAAAGACTTCTACAGATATATAAAAGCTGAAAATATTCCTCCCCAACAAAACCATATTAAAAGATTTGTTGAACAAAGTTCTTCAGGAAGAAAGGAGAAGACAGCAGAGGGAAACTTGGATCTACAGAAAGGGACAAAGTACACCAGAAAAAGTAATAATATGCAAAAAATAAACCTTGCTCCATACTTTACACCATGTGAAAAATATACTTGACACGGATCAGAGATTTGAGTGAAGAGTAAAATGATAAGGCTTTACAAGAATTCATAGAAGAAAATATTTATTTCTAGGAATTTGACAAGATTTTCCTGGTTATGACACCAAACCAAACCAAACAAAACATAAACACTTGGACTCTATTAAAAAATTTTGTATAAAACTCTGCAAAAGGCACTGAGGAGAATAACAATAATAATAATGTCTAATAAAAATATTTGCAAATAACATATCTAATAAAGAAAGTTTGTGCATAATGAGAAAACCTCTCACAACTCAAAATAAGAAACCCAGTGGTGGGGGAGGAGGAGGATGTAATGGAATAAGATTTCTAGCTTTAGTTCCAACATATAAAGATTTTAGAAGTCCCATTCTCACAATTAGAAAACAAATGAATTTTCTTAGATGCTTCATACAGCTAGTAGTTGAGAAAAACCACCAACCTGAAATCTGTAGAGACAGGTGCAGCCTCAGAGTCACAGCTTAGAACCTGTTTCCCAATAGCAGAAGCCTCTAGAGCCATAAACTAATTCTTAAAAGGTAGCTTCGATGAATAGCTGGACACTGAGGGTCCAGTGCAAACATGAGAAACTCCTGAGGTTTAAATTTTTTAAAAATTATTTTATTTATTTATTGGCTGTGTTGGGTCTTCATTACTTTGCACTGGGCTACTCTTCATTGGGGTGAGCAGGCTTCTCATTGCAGTGGCTTCTCTTGTTGCGGAGCACAGGCTCTAGGCACATGGGCTTCAGTAGTTGTGGCCCATGGGCTCAGTAGTTGTGGCTTGCAAGCTTAGTTGCTCCACAGCATGTGGGATCTTTCAGGACCAAGGATTGAATCCATGTCCCCTGCATTGGCAGACAGATTCTTAACCACTGTGCCACCAGGGAAGTCCCTGAGGTTTAAATTCTTAGAGAGCCACATACTTTTTTGGGCTTTACCTCCAGGAACCCTGCCATATTCTCAAGTTGAAGATCTAAATAAGATGCCTTCATGGTTCTAACAGGGTGAGGGAAAGAGTAATCATTATTTCCCAGATATATTTCCAGAGACTTCTCCACACACTCACAAAAAATAAACAGAAAACATACTACTTTTTTTCAAGAAAAAAGACTTTGCCTGAGACTTATCGCAGCTGGATGAAGATCATTCCTCTCACTTCATTCCTTCCCTTCTAGCATTTCTGTCTTACCTAAGGGGAGGAGAGTAACCCTAATCAACAAGGGTCAGGACTTCAAGGAAATTGATTGGGAATGCTGCAACCAGGGAAGAGATGAAAGGGCAGAGGCAAAAGGTCCACTGCTAGACATACAGTTGTAAAAATCACAGCCCAGAGACATAGATCCACTAAAAAACTAAGATGTTGTCTTAAGATTACAGAACGCTTTCCCTCCTCTACATTTTACAGGCATGACAATAGTGCAGTATAACAGTAGATTACAGCTGAAAGAGCTATAGGCACAAACTCTTTCTCTAGAAGTACTTAGGGTAGATCAAATTCAAGAATGCTAACAAAAACAAGCATACCAGAGGAATTTGAAATTTCTGGCACATACTATGAAGATTAAATTACAGCTACAACCAACATCAAACACACCCCCAAAATACATATAGGCATATCATGTTCAAACTTCAGAAAACCAAGGTAAGAAAAATCTTGGGGTCAAAAGGCAGAAAATAATATACCTTACCCATAGATGAATATGAATAAGAATTACAGTGGACTTCTCATCAGAATCCAGATGAGCAAGAATAGAGTAGAATGAAATATTTAAAGAGATGAAAGAGGTTTGCCAACCTAGAATTCCATATCCAGCAAAATTACACTTCAAAAATGAAGAGCAAATAAAGACTTTTTCAAAGAAATAAACCTGAGGGAAATTATCAACAGTACACCTGCCCTGAAAGAAATGGTAAAACCAAATTTAGGTAAAGGGAAAATGATATAGGTCATTAACTTGGTTCTACATAAAAAAGGATGTGAAATGTAGGAAAAAAATACATGTAAGTAAAATAAAGTCTTTTATTTGTCTTTTAATTGATCTAAATGATGACAGTTTGTTTAAAAAAATAGTAAGAAAGTATTGGATCATTATAGCACATGGATAAGTAAACTGAATAACATCAATGACACAAGTGCTATGAAAAAAAAAGTTGGAATACACTCTCATAGGTACTTATACTACATGTGATATTATATGGTGCTATTTGATGGTAGATGGAAAATGTATATAGGAAACTTTAGGTCAACCACTAAAAACATTTTTAAGAGATAATTGAGAGACTAAGAAAGGATATAAAAGATGGTATTAAGTGCCCAGTGAGAACCAGATAAGGCAGGAAATGCAGGGCAAAAAAAAAAAAAAAAGAAACGAACAAATACAACCAAAGCAATCAATTATGAATATGAGATATTAATGAAACTTTACAAATTATTTTAAATGTGAATGGTCTAAATATATCAATTCAAAGACATTGTTAGAATGGATACAAATTATATATGTTACCTATAAATTATCTACTGTAAGTGTAAAGATTCAATACTAAGATTCAAATAGATTAAAAACAAAGGGATGGGAAAAGATATACCATGTAATACATACAAACAGCAAGAAGCTGGAGTAGCTATATGAATTTAAAACAAAGCAGGTTTCCAAACAAGGAAAACTATCTGGGATAAGGAGGGACATTACATAAAGATAAAGGGGTAAATTCTCCAAGATGATATAATGACCCATGATGTAGCTGTACCTACTATAGAGTATCAAATATATGAAACAAAAACTGATAGATCTGAAACAAGAAATAGCAAATATACTTTTATAGTTAGTAATTGTCCTGTAAATAATAGGTCAAGCAGGCAGAAAATCAGTAAGGATATAAATAGCATTGAACAGCACTAGCAATCAAGTTGATCTATGTGACATTTATAGAATACTCTATCCAACAATAGAAGAGCACATATTCTTTTCTAGGTTATGTGGAACATTCAACAAGATAATCACATTCTGATTCATAAGATACAACATAACAAGAATACAAAGCATACAAAGTATATTCTCAGACCACAATGAAATTAAACTAGAAATGAATGAGAAGTATATCTAGAAACCTCCCAAACATTTAGAAATTAAACAACACCCTTCTAAGTAGCATGGGTCATATTAGGAGTCTCAAGAGAATTTAAGAAATATTTTGAACTTAATAAAAATGAAATACACCTTTTGGAAACTTGTGGGGTACAGTGAAAGCAGAATTTACAGGGAAATTTATAGCCTTAAAAGCATATATTAGAAAGGAAGAAAGATGTAAAATCTGTAACCTAAGCTTTCACCTTTGTAAACTAGAGGAAGAAGAACAATTTAAGCCTAATGCAAGCAGAAGAAAATGAATAATAAAAATTAGAGCAGAAATCAATGAAATTTAAAACAGACCAACAATAGGGAAAAAAATCAATTAAATCAAAAGATGGGTTCTTTTAAAAAATCAATAAAATTGATAAATCTTTGAACAGACTAACTAAAAAAGATAGAGAAGACACAAGTTACCAATATTATAAGTGAAATAGTGTTCATCACTACTGTTCACACAGACATTTAAAGGATAGTAATGACGTCTACAAACAAATATCCATCCACAGTTTGCTATCATAAGTGAAATAGACCAAGTCACCGAAAGACATAAAAATTATTATATAGAAAATGCCAGGGACTCTACATAACAAGTGCTAGAACTAATAGGCAAATATCACAAAGTGACAGGATACAAGGTCAATATGTAAAAGTCAGTTGCTTTCCTATATTCCAGCAATGAATAATTGGAATTTGAAATTGAAAATTATACCATTCATGATTATACTCCCTACCCCTCAAAAATAAATTTTAGATGTAAACGTAACAAAATATGTACTGGATCTATATGCAGATAATTACAAAACCCTGATGAAGACAATAAAGGATGATATAAATAAATGGAGATATAGTTCATGATCATGGATTGGAAGATTCAATATGTTTAAGCTGTTAGTTCTTGCTAACTTGATCTATAGATTCAACGAAATGCCAATCAAAATGTCAGGAAGCTATTTACCCAATTAATTTGAACAATTCTGTCAGCACAGAGCCCACACATGAATATACATAACAGCTTTATTCACAAGTGCCCCAAACTGGAGACAATCAAGATGCCTTTCCATAGGTGAATGGATAAGTAAACTGAGGTACATCCATATAATAGAACACTATTAAGCAATAAATATTAATATTGTATAAAGTTATGCAAAGGCATGTGTGAATTTTAAATGCTTATTGCGAAGTGAAAAAAGCCAGTCAGAAAGGGCTGTGTTCCATTCTTCTGGAAAAGGCAAACCTACAGAGACTCTGAATACATCAGCGTTTGACATGGATTGAAGGAGAATTGGAAGAGTTGAATAATTGATGCACAGGGGATATTTTAGGCAAACCAAGATTTTCTTTATGATACTATAATAATAGATACATGAAACATTTATCAAACACTTAGAAGGGCACAGCACTATGACCTTAGTGTATGCAAATTTAAAAATAAATCAGATAAGAGGATCACAGGACAGAATCCAGACTATGACAATAGTGATGTGACTCATTAACTACATAGGTTGATATCCTTTCCCCTAACCCCACCAGTGAGATTATTTCATACATTTATAATACAGTTAGAATATTGTCAGATCAAATAAAGATAAAAATATTTATCTTATTAATGGTGGGACAATTGTACCCCAAACATAAGGCACCCTCATAAAGCTAAATTTTGGAACGCGCCTCCATTGGTGAATACACCATCACTTCTTTCTTACTTTAAAAAAAAAATTAAGACTTCATTTTTGAGAGAAGTTTTAGGTTTAGAACAAAACTGAAAGGGAAGTATAGAAATTTTTCCATATACCCCTGCCTCTACACATGCATACCCTCTCCATTTATTAACATATTTCACCAGAATCGTACATTTTTTAAAACTGAGGTATAATTGACATATAACATTATATTAGCTTCAGATGTACAACATTATGATTTGACATTTGTATACATTGCAAAATGATCACCACAATAAGTTTAGTTAACAGAATGGTACTTTTATAAACCAAGAATGAACCTACATTGATACATAATAATCACCCAAAGTCCATAGTTTACCTTAAGGTTCACTCTCAGTAGGGTACATTTGGACAAATGTGTGACATATATCCATCATTATAATATTATACAGAATATTTTCATTGCCCTAAAAATCTGCTCTGCCTATTCATCCCACATCTCCCCCAGCCCCTGGAAACCACTGATCTTACTATTTTCATAGTTTTGCCTTTTCCATAATGTTATATAGTTGGAATCATACTGTATGTATGCAGCCTTCCCAGATTGACTTTTTTCACTTAATAATATACATTTGAGGTTCCTCTATGTCTTGTCATGGTTTGATACTACATTCTTTTTAGCAGTGATTGTATTCCATTTTCTGGATATACCATAGTTTATTTATTGATTAAACTACTGAAGGACATCTTGATTGCTTCCAAGTTTGGGCAACTACAAATAAAGCTGCTGTACACACCGGTGTGTAGGTTTTAATGTGGCCATAGTTTTCAACTCCTTTGGGTAAATACTAAAATGTACAATAGCTGGATCAAGTGCTAAGAGTATGTTTAGTTTTGTAAGAAATTGTTCCAAGGTGGCTGTAACATTTTGCATCCCTACCAGCCATGAATGAGAGTTCCTGTTGCTCTGTATCCTCATTAGCATTTGATTTCATCAGTCTTCCAGTTTGGCCATTTTAATAGGTGGTTGTGTTATCTCGTTGTTTTAATTTGCATTTCCCTGATGACATATGATGTGAAGTATATTATGATAATCTTATCTGTCATCTGTATATCTTCTTTGGTAAGGTATCTGTTAAGGTCTTTGGGCAATTTTTTAGTCAGTTTGTTTTCTTGTTGAGTTTTTTTTTGAAGTATAGTTGATTTACAATGCTGTGTTAGTTTCTGGTGTACAAATAGGTGATTCAGTCATACATATATATATATTCTTTTTCATATTCTTTTCCATTATGGTTTATTAGAGGATATTGAATACAGTTCCCTGTGCTACAAAGTAGAACTTGTTTTATATTTATTTTATATATAGTAGTGTGTATCTGTTAATCCCAAACTCGTAATTTATCCTTCTCCCACCCCCTGTCGCATTTGATAACCATAGGTTTGTTTTCTATGTCTGTGAGTCTTTTTTCTGTTTTGTAAATAAGTTCATTGGTATCATATTTTAGATTCCACTTATAAGTGATATCATATGGTATTTGTCTTTCTCTGACTAACTTCAGTTAGTATAATAATCTCTTGTTGAGTTTTAAGAGTACTTTGTATATTTTGGATAACAGTTCTTTATCACATGTGTCTTTTGAGAATAATTTTTTCCCATTCTGTGGCTTGCCTTCTAATTCTCTTAATAGTATCTTTTGAAGGGCAGAAGTTTTTAATTTTAATAAAGTCCAGCTTATGCATGATTTCTTTCATGGATTATGTATGGTGGTGTATTGTCTCTGGTGGTGTATCTAAAAAGACATCACTACATCCCTATATCCAGGTCTTCTTCTATGTTATATTCTAGGAGCTTTACAGCTTTGGGGTTTACATTTAGGTAGGTCTGTGACCCATTTTAAGTTAATTTTTGTGAAGAATATATGTGTCTAGATTCATTTTCCTTTTTTTTTTTTTTTGTTGAGGGACTATCTTTGCTCCATTGTGTTGACTATGTTCCTTTATCAAAGATCAGTTGACAATATATAGGGGCTCTCTATTCAGTTTTATTAATCATTTTGTGTATTTTCCCACCAAGCTTGATTACTGTAGCTTTAAATCTGGAAGCTTTAATTACTTCAACTACTGTAGCTTTAAATCAGTCTTGAAATCTGGTAGCATCAATTCTTCAACTTTGTTCTTCATTTTTGTGTTAGCTATTCTGGGTCTTTTGCCTCTTCATATAAACTTGAGAATCATTTTCTTGATATCCATGAAATAACTTGCTGCAATTTTGATTGGGATTGCATTGAATGTATAGATCAATCTGCTGCAGTTTTGATTGGGATTGCATTGAATGTATAGATCAAGACCTTTATCTTGAAAATATTGAATCTTCCTATCTATGAGCATGGAATCTCTCTCCATTTATTTAGTTCTTTGATTTTGTTCATCAGAGTTTTTTAGTTTTTCTCGTATAGAACTTATATATATATTATTTTATACTTATACTTAAGTATTTTATTTTTTGGGTGCTAATGTAAATAGTATTATGTTTTTAATTTCAACTTCTACTTGTTCATTTTTGGTTAGGAAAGCAATTGACTTTTGTATATTAACCTTGTATCCTGCAACCTTACTATAGCCACTTTTTAGTTCTAGGACATTTTTTGTCAATTCTTTCAGATTTTCTACTTAGGCAATCATGTCATTTGCAAACAAAGAGAGTTTTATGTCTTTCTTCCCAAACTGTATACATTTTATGTTCTTTTATTGTCTTATTGCATAAACAAAGACTTCCAGTATGATGTTGAGAATAAGTGGTAAGAGAGGACATCCTTGCCTTGTACCTGATCTTTGTAGGAAAGCTTCAAGTTTCTCACCATTAACTGTGGTGTTAGTGGGTTTTTTGTTTTGGTTTGGTTTTTTGGAGGTAGTCTTACATATATACATGAAACACTCTCAACAAAAATTTCTGTGAGGAACAAGTAGAATAATTTGTATAAAAGCAACTTTCATACTTCTGACAATATTTCTGACATCAAATGTGTGGGATTTTCTTTACATCAACCAATTCTCCAGACACCAACTGGATACCCTACAATTCCTTTCAGTTCTGACACTAACTACCTGGAGTTGGTGCAGCTCCTACAGTTGAAGGGCTCAGTCTTACCAGACTGTCTTCACTTCAGATGCCAATTGCAAATCCAGGCTTCCCATACTTCTGACCAACTGGCTATAAATCACTGGTTCCCATGACCCACGTCTCAGGTTTTATAATTTGCTAGAATGGCTCACGGAACTCAGAAAGACACTTTACTTACTGTTGCTAGTTTATTATAAAGGATACAACTCAGAAACAGCCAATCAAAAGCAATTCATAGGGCAAGCAATGGGGTGCACTCATTTTGTTCACCAATCCATAAGCTCTCTGGGGTCCTTCATTTAGCAGTTTTTATGGAGGTTCCATCACATGGGCATGATTGAGTAAATCATTTGCCATTAGTGACTGAACTCAATTTCTAGCCCCTCTCCTCCTTGGAGGTCTGGGGGGAGGGGTGGGACTGAGGGTTCTCTAATCCCGTGGTGAGCTCCCATCCTGAAACTGTCTAGGGAACCACCGAGTCATCTCTTTAGCATAAATTCAGATATGGTTCTGAGTGGTTCATATTCAGTTTCCACTTACACATTTACATAAGTTTGTGCAACAATCAAAAGAGACGATGCCTGTATACAGTCAGGAAGTACGCAGGACACAGTGCTCCTACGCATGACACATACTGTAGCTGCCTTGGCTGCTACCACCACTATTACTGTTGCCGCAATTAAGTCTGTTACTAACATTTGTAAAGCAGTATATTTGATTAAGCTTCATAGTAGACATAAGGCTTAAAGACTTTTTAAATATAAAGAATGAAAAAATATTTATATGTAAAATATAAGATGGTTTTGAAGGGTGTGGAAAAAGCAGGACAGGACCAGGTTATGGGTGTGAGCAAGACAAAAGCCTGGGCTAATTTCCAAAAGAGTCGTTTCTATGTGCTTCCATACCATTTTATGTTTACCTCTGTTAAACCATTTAATAGACAGTTTTGGGGGTTATTCGCATCTGAGTTTGTGTTTAGACTGATAATGATTTGTAGAGAGAAAAAGTGCTTGGTTTTCCTTATTGTTTACATTCACAGAATAAACCCAGAATCTACCACTTAGCAGGTACTCAAGAAATACAGGTTGAGCAAATAAGAATCCATGTCTAAGATTTTTTTTAAGCTATATGGCTGTTTCAATAAATTTTGACAATATCCCTAAGACATGAATATACCGTGTGTAGGTATCTAAAAGTGTATTTGATCTTACTACGAAATAATACCACAAGCCACAACAGAACATCAATGTGCTAATTTATGGGCTAGAAAACCCATATATTTTTATTCTTCACATTTATATTTTGTATAAAAATTCCTCTCCATTTTATTGAATGTTCATAAGTTTTTAAAATTTATTTTGCTATATGCAAAATGTTTATTAACTTAAATATCTAATATACTTTTTAAATGTAGTAAATTTCTAATTTGTTATTTTCCAGTTTACTTTTTGCCAGAAAATTAATTTTATTGACAATTAATCATAATAGTCATTATATGTATAGTGGCAGTCATAATCAATAAATCATAGTCTAAAATAATATTTTTACTTCGGTAAAGTATGTATTAGTTGATAACACTTAAAATGAATTACATATTGACATTCAAAACAATTTTAAAAACAAAATGAATTACATATTATAAGGAAAGAAAAATACTTCAAAAATGTCTGTTATTCAACTTATACACATTCCTGTTACCCTTAGATACATCCCTAAGTGTATCTGCTCAAAAACCCTATGTTTCTATTAATCTACTTTAAAACTTACAAATGAAATATGTTTAGTGAAGAAATAATATTTATAAATAAAGTTGTGGGAAGATTAGCTGTAATACCATGCCCTTCCCCCAACCACTGCTAACATGCTATACTGCTTTCCAGTATAACATATATATTTGTAAAAGGAAAAGTGAACTCTCCAAAAAAGCAATAAGCAAAATGCTATCATTAAATGAGGAGAATCAAACCTGTGTACCTATTCACATTGAGAACTTCCCAAACACCTGGGAACTTTACCTTCAGTTCATTACATATCAGCTTGTAGCCATATTTTAGTTGTTACCTTACACTATAATGACATGGTAAGGAAGAGACAAATCTGTTGCTTTCTTGCTGACGATGTAATCAATATACACCTGTTTTCTTCTGGGAAAACTGCAGCAGTAGATGTGGTGGCATTTTAACCAGTAATATGGTGACAAAGTAGCATGCTGGAAACACATGAATTTGACAAACTTTCACATACTGTTTGCAAATTGATCACAAGCAGTGGGATGCTGGCATATGCTACTATTTCCATGATGACAGATTATGATGCTTCAGGTAAAAGAATCATTCATGGAAACGAAGAGGAAACCCAGTCATGATACAAAGCTATAGGAAATATATATATATATATATATATATATATATATATATATATATATATTCATGTTTTCTAATATCTTCCAAATATATTTATTTTATTTATTTTTTTTACAAACATCTTTATTGGAATGTAATTGCTTTACAATGGTGTGTTAGTTTCTGCTTTATAACAAAGTGAATCAGTTATACATATACATATGTCCCCATATCTTTTCCCTCTTGTGTCTCCCTCCCTCCCCCCCTCCCCTTCCCCCCCCTTTAGGTGGTCACAAAGCACCGAGCTGATCTCTCTGTGCTATGCGGCTGCTTCCCACTAGCTACCTATTTTACGTTTGGTAGTGTATATATGTCCATGCCACTCTCTCACTTTGTCTCAGCTTACCCTTCCCCCTCCCCATATCCTCAAGTCCATTCTCTAGTATGTCTGTGTCTTTATTCCCATCTTGCCCTTAGGTTCTTCATGACCATTTTTTTTTTTTTTAGATTCCATATATATGTGTTAGCATACGGTATTTGTTTTTCTCTTTCTGACTTACTTCACTCTGTATGACAGACTCTAGGTCCATCCACCTCTATATTTATTTTAATATGAAGTTTCTTCTAAAAGCAAAAATGTTAACAATATATAAAAGTGGGGGGATGTAAAATACATTAAACTTTTTCTTGAATTCTTGGTATTAATATATTTCAGACAAAATTCAAAGATCTAAATATGATGTTTTGAATAACTTTTAATTTTCTTTAAAATTAGTCACTTATGTAATGCATATGTAAAGATAAGCTGTATCTGAATATTATACCATCAGTTACTCTTCCTCCAAATTAGGATGTATTATCTACATTGTTAGTCTGTTTCACACAAAATTGAACAAATTGGCCACATGATCAAATACTTTCTTACTTAGAAGAAAACAAACAAGAAGAAAACATTATCGGGTTTGTGATCAATTATACTTTGTCATTTGCTGTGTATGCTTTTAAAGAATGCTATTATTTCACTTTTATATTGAAGGGAAATCCAATAGCATTTTAGAAACTATTAAAAAATTATTATTTGTATTGGCAATTTTGTAAGTATTCTTCATAATAATAACAAATAAAATGTCAAGTCTTTGTATGTTTATCAATACATTTATAGATTTATTAGTCAGCTATTTTTCTTCATACATGATCATACAAAAATAAAGTCTATTTGTCTTCAAGCTCTAAGAAAAGTTGATCTGAAGACAATCTCCAACCAAAATCATGGTATTTTGAAAGAATTACATTGTAACTAAATCATCTAAAATTATGATTTTAACCATTATTTTTTTGGAAAAAGAGCACAGATTTTCTAATTACTCTTTGTTATCCTGTATATTTTGTAGATATTATAATATTTAATTTAGTTATTTATACAGTTTGTATAACACCATTTTCATCCAGTATTAAATAATAAACTGGTTCAGAATGCGATGCTAAAAATTTCAATTGCACATGATTCTTTTTACAGCAGGAAGTTAACGCTTCTGTAACAAAAAAAGAGAAGGAAAAACTGAGATAACAAAAACATTGGCTTTCCCTTTTAAAAGTTTGCTTTGTGTATAATAAAATCAACCAATCACCCATGTGGAGATTATAGGAGATATAGAACCAAACATTTCTCTTATTCTGATTAGCCAGTACACTCCTCCATCACTTGCAATTTATAATCTGCCATTTACTGAGAGGCCAAATAATAATGCTGTTGAGCTGCCACTTATGTCTCATAAGTCTAGGTCTTTGGATGACGCCTTCCCTGACTCATTCCTATTTTGTTCAAGTATCTTACTGTTATATAAAATTGTTCTTGTTTATTTATTTGCCCTTGGTTTGGTTGCACTTGTTGTCAGACTTCCTAAAATAAAATGTAAAAATTCTTAAAGGAAGTATCCTTATCTATCTGATTCATTGCTATTCCCAAGATGTCAAGAACAATGTGTAATACATATTACATACTCAGTCAACACTGGAGGTTACTGGAATGAAAGAATAAATAAATGAACAAATGAACCATCTATGCTAAAAATTTAAAAAGTGTTTTAGAACTTGACCCACATTGTCTACACTATGTAGCTTTATTTGGACCAATCTGTGGCCATATAATATAACCTTCTGTCAATAAGAATTCTCTCAAAATCCAGGCTAAATCTCTAGGGCCACTAAGAAGTTCTAGTGAATTTTGCTGACAAGACTGATGTTTATTTTCTCTATTATTGATCCTTTTCCCCATTGCATTTATTTCGAGACAGAATAAAGCCATGATTTTAGAACTTTTTTTTTTTTTTTTTTGCGGTACGCAGGCCTCTCACTGTTGTGGGCTCTCCCGTTGCGGAGCACAGGCTCCGGACGCGCAGGCTCAGCGGCCATGGCTCACGGGCCCAGCCGCTCCGTGGCATGTGGGATCTTCCCGGACCAGGGCACGAACCCGTGTCCCCTGCATCGGCAGGCGGACTCTCAACCACTGCGCCACAGGGAAGCCCAAGCCATGATTTTAGACTTGGATATTTATCTATTTATGTTTATACTTACTCTACTTGAATACCCTGTAGTAATAGAATCTACGGTAGAAATTACAGATTCTTAATACTGTATGGAAGAAAATCTCATATAAAGAAAATTATTCTTGAAAATACGTTATGAATCCATGACGTTGCACTCTTACACATCACCCCAGAACAAATCCAAACCAGCTAGTTTTCCTTCCAGTTTGAAAAAGACTATTGTTTCTTCAGTTAAGTGTTAGAAGATGCAATTGGCTTGTGTTTAAGGCCCATTTTGGTTAAAATATGAACCTTAAACATGAGAATTGCACTTACTATTTTATCATATTTACACTACCAGATGACATAGGGGTATACATTACAGTCTCAAATCTTACTTCTGGGCACACATACCAACTGAGAGGAAAAGTAGGGATAAATGCTTATACAACTAAACTTACCGTCTCTCGGGAGTAGAATTCAACTTCACTCTAATACATCAAGGTCCCTTTAAGATCTGCTTCAAAAGGAAGAGACAATACATTTTTCTTGCCTCGAGTCAGATAGTTATTACGAGATTGAACAAAGCAGTAATAGCAGCTCACACAGAACTGACCTTAGTGCCCCTCTTGTCTGTGTTCATTTTGATACATTCAGCTGGCCAGCATGTATTTGACTTGTGTTCAGTCCATCTCTACATTCTTAAATCCAGCTGTCTTGGGATCTGACACTGCCAAGGCATGGTCTACACCATCTGCTCTGACTGACTGCCAGGATTCCTGGCTGTCCTGACAAGCCTGGAGAGACATTCTGGTTTTTGTGTCTCCTGTGAATATTTGAGGTTTCCTAATAGGTGACTCTCAGAGAGGTGAAATATTACAATGTCCCAATCATAGATAATAATACTCCCTTCCACTGGTATTTGAGATGATTTCGCACTGTAAAAATCTCCATCACCTAAAGTATGTTACTTTGTTTTAGGTGACAAAATTGACAATAAACATTGACAAACTGAAGCATATGTAGAGTAGACTAGCACGATAATGTTAGTTCTTGTAACTATATTTGAGAAGTAGTATATAAAGAAACTGACATTTGAGTCTTAGAAAATGGAATATTAAGGAATAATAGTCTAGTGGTGACTTCATCTTCAAATGAGAAAACACAGTTCAAGGAATGAGGAGAGTCTTTTAAAGAGTCTCACTCTCACTGGGTGTTCATCAATGAAAAACTCTTTCTTTTCAGTTCAGTTTAGCAAATGCTTTCAAAATTGCAAGTACTTGACTGTTTTATGGACTGGAGTCTCAGCACTCAAGATCCTCAGGGTCTGGTGTTCAAGATTTGTTCAAATGTAGAACATGGTCAGTCTCAAAATTGACTGATTCATAATATCATCCTAAAAAGCACTGACATTAGTCTTTGTAGAAAGTAGACAGTTGTGTGCAAACTATTTTAAATCACTTATTGTTCTTTTTTTCACCTTCCTCATTTGTAAAATAGAGATACTGATGACATATCAATCTGAGTCCTGACAATTTATGTAAAACGTTCAGCTTTCAAGCTATTTTAAAAACCATGAGAAATCTGAACATACTAAAATTCTAAGTCATATGTTTTCTAGTAATTCAAAAACAGAGAACTTTAAACCCATTTATTATTTGTAATATTTATTTTCATTATATAGGTTAGATTAATGGATTGAAGAAGACTATTTTGTCTTTGTTTTCAATTTTGCTGCTTATGTTTGAGCCAGTTCTATGATGGGAAAGTTTTTAAAAGAATGAAATTAGAGTGATTCTTGCTTTGAGAACTTATATTTAAAAGATATGAGCCTCCTGACGCTATGCGGTTTATTCATTGTAATTAATACATGACAAGACTTTCTGTTGAATGTTTTAAAACACTCAACAACTTGCAAGTATGCTTTTCTTAAAAACAATTTATAATCCATCATATATTAACTGCATTTGGAGAAGCTATGGAATCAGATTACCCATAGTAGTATAAAAGGCAATATAATTGATAAATATTATAATTGTTTAATCTAGAATAAATATTTTTTCATTGAGCATTTGGCATTTTATTTACTGTTTGCTTATACTGATTTATTAAGAAGTTTTAGCAAATATTTTCAAAGCTGAAGTTTTAGAGAAGATATATTTTAGAAAATATATAATTATTTTATGATTGAAAGGTTTCTCTCTCTCACTCTCTCTCACATACACACACACACATACATATATGTATCTCTAACCACACACATATGTAAGCATAATCTATTTTTTTCCTGATATCAATAATAGAAAGGAAGAAAGAAGTAGCTGAGTAAAATAAAGGCAGCATCCAGCAATAACAGCCAGGAAGAAAGAAGAGTAGAGGTTTGAATGAGATCCAGATTAACAAAACTGGAAATTTTGTTCACTGTACCTAATGTATCACCTAATTTTCCACTTGTAGGCAACCATGGATTATTTAATAGAGAATGTTTGTCACCTTGTAAAAGGGCAGACGATGTCTATTTATCTTCATTTCCCTTCCCTTCTTGCTAAAACAAGTTTGGGAGGGGGGATGTGAGCGACCCAAAGACAAAACTGTATAAAGGAAGCTCAAAGATATTAAGACTATTACAGGAAGACCACCAAAAGATAATATTTATTAGAGCATGTACAGTAGGCTAGGGTTCATACTATACAGTAATTATATAAGAGAGTAGTATGGTAAGTGGAATTCATAATGTACTAATCATTAATAACTAGTGAATTATTGAGTATTTCTACACCAAAGAAAGAATGGCTTAATGCTTTGAGCATAAAAATATATAGAACACATTTTAACTCTCTAAATCAAATGAGTATTATTATTAGTAACAATGATGAACATTGTATATATGTTAAATATATATACAATGATTAATATCATAATCATTGTAAATATAACAATATAACACAATTGATTTTCTGTATCTTTCGATTTCAGTCTTTTGTCTCCCAACATCTTTCATGAAAGATTTTACTACATCAGAGAGATGTTCTTCAGCTGAAAGTCTAAATCTAATTAATGCAGTTTCTAAAAGTGCTATAAATTATCACTTAATAATAAATATTTAATTATAGGAAGCCTGCTATTTATTTTTAAAAGCCTGATTCTTAGCCAGTATACAATTCAAATATAAATTTTATTCTCCTGTCCCATTGAAACCAAACAAACCCAATATATCTTTCTACTTAGATACTTTATTTATTCTTCAAATACATATTAGTTGAGCATGAATTTTGTGACAGATTCAATCATCTTTAAGTATTCATATGTGTCATGCGTACTTGCTTAATGGAAAACAAGTGGGTATCAGTTCTCTCCATTTCTGTAAAAGGAAGACTGATTATTGCTCAGAACTAGTGAATGGTATTCACTTTTCATTTTCCATTTTACTAACTAAGAGTTTTTTGAGGTTATTCTCATCTCCCATCACGGAATGAGTATTTTATGAGCAGATAAATGGAACTTTAGTTTCTGGGTTACAAATATGAAGAACCACACCTATATCTGATATCAAGAGCTACCCAGCACCAGATATAAAAGACATTGGGCTTCATTGAGTAACTGGATATGATCTTGTGGTTGTCCCCCTTTGGCAAGGATGAATGCGACTAATGAGACATTGATTTTAGCACAGTTAATAAGTGATATTTTACATCTTCCTTTGCAGGTAAGATGACTAAAGGAATGAAAGGAAGACTAACTGAGTGGAACTTTATTTTTATTTATTTATTTTTAAGAGAAAGGTCTTTTTTTTTTTTTAATTTTATTTTTGGCTGCGTTGGGTCTTTGTTGCTGTGCTCAGGCTTTCTCCAGTTGCAGTGAGCAGGGACTCCTCTTTATTGCATTGTGTGGGCTTCTCATTGCGGTGGCTTCTCTTGTTGTAGAGCACGGGCTCTAGGTATGCAGGCTTCAGTAGTTGTGGCTCACGGGCTCTAGAGCGCAGGCTCAGTAGTTGTGGCTCGCGGGCTCTAGAGCGCAGGCTCAGTAGTTGTAGAGCATGGGCCCAGTTGCTCGGCGGCATGTGAGATTTTCCTGGACTGGAGCTCGAACTCGTGTCCCCTGCATTGGCAGACAGATTCCTAAGCACTGTGCCACCAGGGAAACCACTGAGTGGAACTTAAAAAAATTGTTTAAAAGGGATTATCAAAGTTGGGAGAGATGTATTTTACCTTTCACATACAATCCTTCTTTTTCCTTGAAATAGTAATTTGGTGCTGAAAATCGTAACCACTCACTAAGGAAGGCAGAGAAGTGTTGAAAAACAAAAAAGAGGAAGATGCTGGATTCCTGATGTCCATGGAGCGTCCATTAACATACTTGGGTTTCAACCTCCAGAATCCTTTTAGGTAAGAGATCTAAATCAGTATCTTGAAAATTCCACTACTATTTTGGATTTTAAAAAGTATATATCCTAAATGATAAAGCATCAGAAGGACAACAGGACTAAAGAAGCAGTTTGTGCTAATATTTTTAAGAGAAAAGTTAGGAATAGAGTGAATTTTTAAACAAGGACAGACATTATCATTTCCGTTAACAATGATATAAGTGCTTTTCAGGGAGTTAAGTTTTATAGACAAATGATAAATAATTGGTGGATACACATTTCTATCATTTTAGATTCTTTAACAAAAGCTATTTTTTCTGTTCTTTTGATAAAATTTAGCCCAAAAGTATTTTAGAAAAAAGTGATAAAATCACCGTAGATACAAAATAGTAACAAACAAAAGTCTCAGTAAGACAGCAGTTCTTTTACTATAGAAGAATTTAAGATCTCAGGTTAGTTGACATAAACGGTTGCACTAAAAACACAATCCTCCAACTCTACATGGCCATTTAAATACCATGAGTACTAGATATCACATGTGTATTATATCAATAAAATGACATTAGGTTATTTTCCTCCTACATTGAGAAGATTGTTAGAGCTCGCACTCTAAAGTACTAATAACTGCAAATTTTCTTTTGGGTTAGTTTCTCATTCTTTATAGACAGCGAAGTTTCACTGTGGTTCACATTAGTATATTCATTTTGGCATCCAATTTAAAATAATAGTTACATAGTTATTATTACTACTAACAAGAGTAATAAAATAAAATAATTACAAAATAAGTATTTTAAAAGTTCCTGCTATTTGCTAGGTATCAAAATTATTTGAATCTTTTCAAAAATTGATTGTAGGCATTATTACCTTTAATTAACATGCATACTTATAAATACTTAAATCAAGGCAGTTACTTTCTCAAGGTTACACATCTATAATATCTTAATGGAAATTCAACTTTCTGTTCTTAAAACTGTACTCACTCTATTATGTTATAACATTGGCACTCATTTACCAATTTATATTCTCAAGAACAATGGAATTTGCATTCAAGATATTATGAATAAAGAAGAAGAGTAGGCTTGATCACTGTCTTAAAAATTATGTTTCCTTTTTATCAATGTGTCTATGTATGTATTTATCTAATTTACACCTAAAATTCACTATTTTTGTTATAAGTTCTAGTGAGCTTTGACAAATACACAGAGACATGTCTCTTTCACCACAGTCAAGATAAAGAGCAGTCCCACTACTCCAAGAAATTTGCTTGTGCTGCCACTTTATAACCAGTCCTTCTCACACTCCCAATCACAGGCAACCATTGTATTTATATAAATGGAATCATTCAGTATGTAGCTTTTTGAATGTGGCCACTTTCACTAAATTGCCATGTAGATTCATCTATCCTATTATAAATATGTATTAACTGTTTGTTCCTTTTTACTGTTAAGCAGTATTCCATTATATAGATGTAATACAGTTTGTTATCCAATCACCAGTTAAACTTTTTTTTTAAATTTAGCAATTATAAACAAAGCTACTATAAACATTTGTATAGATGTTTTTGCATGAGCAAAAACTTCAAATTTTAATCATACAGTTGACATCAGTTTAACTTTATAACAAATTGCCAAACTGTTTTCCAAAGTGGCCAACCATTTTGCATTCCCACAAACAATGAATGAAAGCTCCAAAACCTAGGTATCTATGTCAGCACTTGGTCTTTTCTTTTTAAGTTTCATTTTAACTCCACTTTCTTTTATAAACTATTCTCTACTGCAAATAACACTATCTGGCACAGAGGTTTAATTCCCTCTTTCAAAGCATTTCTCTGCCACAAACTGTGTGATCAGGTGCACACAATTGATATTTTTCTTATAAAGTGTAATATTTGCCCTTAGTATAACTGACAATATCTTCAAACAGGGCAAAACTTATTTTCTAAAAGCTTCTGTTATATGCTCACTTTACTTTTGAGGTTTTGAGGGTTTTTTTTCTTTCAGTTATTATATAATCTCTCAAGAATTCCAAGCTGTCTATAATCAGTATAAACAGGATGCCAACTGTTACACATGCAAACTTGCATTTGATTTTCAAATAACAGTGATTCAAAGGCAAGTCTAAAGAGCATAGGTTAAAAAATGATTAAACACATTACTAGATCAATCCTGGTTATCCAAGTATATATACAGACCCATGATTTGAATTTGCATGTATACATACATGCATCTATAATACATGCACGCAAACACACATTTATATATACATTTAAATATTTTATTTATATTTTAATGATGACAATGATAAATTTTTTTCTAAAGATCTTTCATTTAAAAAATGCAGTACTCAATTTCTAGTATTGAAAGAACATATTAAGTTGAAAAATAATAAAAAAGTTATAAACTATATATATATATATTAAGATGTTGGGGGTAGGAGTTTATTAATTTATTTATTTTTGCTGTGTTGGGTCTTCGTTTCTGTGCGAGGGCTTTCTCTAGTTGTGGCAAGCGGGGTCCACTCTTCATTGCGGTGCGCGGGCCTCTCATTATCGCAGCCTCTCTTGTTGCGGAGCACAGGCTCCAGACACGCAGGCTCAGTAGTTGTGGCTCACGGGCCTAGTTGCTCCGCGTCATGTGGGATCCTCCCAGACCAGGGCTCGAACCCGTGTCCCCTGAATTAGCAGGCAGATTCTCAACCACTGCGCCACCAGGGAAGCCCCTAAACTATATGTTTTAAATAAAAGCTGTATGTGGATATCCATCTAAGATCATAATTTAAGTATAGACAGTGTCCAATTTGTATAAAATTGGATCATATTCTACAAACAGTTCTCTAATATGTGTATATGAAACATACAAATTATGGGTTGGAAGACTGCATGTCAAAAGCTAACGGCTTTTTTGGAGACCTTCAAGATGGCGGAGGAGTGAGATGTGGAAATCACCTTCCTCCCCACAAATACATCAGAAATACATCTACATGTAACAACTCCTACAGAACACCTACTGAACGCTGGCAGAAGACCTCAGACTCTCCAAAAGGCAAGAAACTCCCCTTGTACCTGGGTAGGGCAAAAGAAAAACAGAGCCAAAAGAATAGGGAACGGACCTGCACCAGTGGAAGGGAGCTGTGAAGGAGGAAAGGTTTCCACACACTAGGAAGGCCCTTCGCAGGCTGAGACTGGGTGGCTGAGGGGGGAAGCTTCCAAGCCGCGGAGGAGAGCACAGCCACAGGGGTGCAGAGGACAAAGCGGAGAGATTCCCACACAGAGGATCAACCGGCACTCACCTGCCCGAGAGGCTTGTCTGTTCACCCGCCGGGGCGGGCGGTGGCTGGGAGCTGAGGCTCGGGCTTTGGTCGCAGCGCTGGGAGAGAACTGGGGTTGGCGGCGTGAACACAGCCTGCAGGGGGCTAGTGCGCCACGGCTGGCAGGGAGGGAGTCCGGGGAAAAGTCTGGACCTGCTGAAGACGCAAGAAACTTTTTCTTGCCTCTTTGTTTCCTGGTGCGCGAGGAGAGGGGATTAAGAGCGCTGCTTAAAGGACCTCCAGAGACGGGCGCGAGCTGCGGCTAAAAGCGCGGACCCCAGAGACGGGCGTGAGACGCTAAGGCTGCTGCTGTCACCACCAAGAAGCCTGTGTACAAGCACAGGTCACTATCCAAACCTCCCCTTCCGGGAGCCTGTGCAGCCCGCCACTGCCAGGGTCATGTGATCCAGGGACAGCTTCCCAGGGAGAACGCACGGCGCGCCTCAGGCTCGTGCAACATCACGCTGGCCTCTGCCGCCGCAGGCTCGCCCCGCATTCGTACCCCTCCCTTCCCCTGGCCTGAGTGAGCCAGAGACCCCGAATCAGCTGCTCCTTTAACCCCGCCCTGTCTGCAAGAAGAGCAGATGCCCTCAGGCGACCTACATGCAGAGGTGGGGCCAAATCCAAAGCTGAACCCCAGGAGCTGTGCGAACAAAGAAGAGAAAGGGAAATCTCCCAGCAGCCTCAGGAGCACCGGATTAAATCTCCACAATCAACTTGATGTACCCTGAATCTCTGGAATAGTTGAATAGACAATGAATCATTCCCAAAATTGAGGCGGTACACTTTGGGAGCAATGATATATATGTATTTTTCCATATTCCCTTTTTGTGAGTGTGTATGTGTATGCTGCTTTGTGTGAGTTTCTCTGTATACCTTTGCTTTTACCATTTGTCCAAGGGCTCTCTGTCCGTTTTTTTTTTTTTTTTAGTAGAGTTTTTAGCACTTCTTATATTTGTGGATTTGATTTTTGGTTTGCTCTCTTCTATGTTTTTAAATTACTTTTTAATTTAAAAAAATTTGAATAATTTTTTCTTTTAATAACTTTTAAATTTTATTTTCTTTCTCTTTCTTTCTTCTTCCTTCCTTCCTCCCTCCCTCTCTCCCTCTCTCCCTCTCTCCCTCTCTCTCTTTCCTTCTTTCCTCCTTTCCTCCTTTCTTTCCTTTCTTTCTTTCTTTCCTTCCTTCCTCCCTACCTCCCTCCCTCCCTCCCTCTCTCTCTCTTTTCTTTCTTCCTTTCCTTCTTTCTTTCTTTCTTTCTTTCTTTCTTTCTTTCTTTCTTTCTTTCTTTCTTTCTTTCTT